>NC_073691.1:152191304-152266304 GCF_029784155.1 Uranotaenia lowii | reverse complement strand
AAAAAAAAAATCCATTCTTTTGAGAGTAAAATCATTTCAATTGTGCCCAACTTTTTTGCCTAATAAGATACGAAGTAACGGTCTTCAAAAAGTTGTATAGCGGTAAATTTCCTTAAGGAAATTTATAAATTGGCACAAAAACCATCAGCCGGATTGGTTCCACAGAAGAAACAAAAATGATGTTGATGTTTCAGTAAAAATATTTTAATATTCCCATACAAACATAAAAGTTCAAATTTACTCATGCAAACATTGTTTAATAATTCTGCAACAAATCATGAGTTTTGGAAACATTTTGACCCCAGGGTTTGAGAAATTCAAAAATGACCCCAAATCGACTCAGTACATTGTGCAGTCCAGTTTCGCTAAAACGTTACTTTAAATTTTAAAAGGTTTACAAATCCGCCAGAACTCGTCGAGCTGATTCGATAGGTACCTATAAAGGTCTAAGACCCATAATAAATGATCTCCCCAATCGACCAAACCTTTCTGTTAGAAAGGCAAAAAGGTTCAATGTATCAGAAAACAAGAATTGGTTCCGATAACGTATTTGATTAAAAAACATTATGTGTAATCCAGCTGACGCATCCCGCTTTTTACTAAACACGCATTTTAAAGCTTGTCACGCTTATGAATTTAAATTTTTTAAGCCTTCGGCGAAATTCGTTCCTCAGATGTTTCTAACATGAATCATCCAAGGAAAAACGCTTCCAAGCTAATTCAATTGCCTCTAATCAAATGAACCCGGGGAATATTATTCTCGGGTATGGCAAGTAATGGCAGGTCCATAAATATCACACTTTAAAAGAACACGCAAAACTCTTAATTGGACTTAATTAAATCATCGTCGTCGTTCTTCTATGTAGGTATGTCTTGTACGCCTTATAAAGTTTGTGTGCTTTGAAATAATAGATAGAAAAAAAAATCTTCGATGTTTACCATCTTCGTCGTCGTCGTCGGTTCCGCTATTGGCAAACGAATCATCCGCGGCTTTCCCGTCGACCGAAACCACCACCTTTTTGTCTACTTGTCCACTCGGGCGCTTGAGGGACGTGCTACTCGGATCGGCCAGCACATTGTGAGCGAATGTGCTGGCCAGGGATGATCCCGGTGTTCCTGCCGCGATGGCTGATGCTAATCCGCTGCTGCTACTTTGTTGCAGTTGGTGAAAGCCGTTCTCCTTCGGTGGCTTCTGATGTGGTTTCGGAAGATTTGTGCCACTGCCACTGGCCGTCGCCGTTATGGGAGTTGAAAAAAAGGAACTTGGCCCGCTGCCACCATTCGCATTGTTGCTGGCCGTGGCTGAAGGTGAAGTTAGCGGACTGCCATTGCTGCCACCGTTCGTGCTCGATATGAAGCGTTTGATAAGATCATTCGAGTACTCTTCCAGGCTGCCCTCGGATAGATCGGATGCTAACGATATGGCATCGAATAGGTGCTGACTGCTGCTGATGTGCTGATTGTTTATGCTGCTTACAGCTTGCAACGGATTCGTGAGCAAGTTCATGAGATTCTGGGTCGATGTGTTGGACATGGCCGTTGTTGGGGGCGGTGGAGGATGAATGATGGGGACTGCTGCTGCACCTGTAACGGTCGAAGAAGGTGGGCTGCCACCACTGCTAGTTGAAGGAAACGGGACAGTTGGTTGAAGCGTGCTGTTGCTAGCTCCTGGAGGATTTGCTGGGGTGCTGTGGCTGGCCAACGAATGCGGTTGAACTCGCTCTACGCCTGGAACCAGGGCAGCAGGAACTGGTGGGGTGGCTGGCAACGGAGAAGTAGGATCCCTCGTAGGAGCCAACGGAGGTCTTGCTTCTGGCAGTTTAGAATAGAGATTTTCTTTGGGTGAAAGCAGTTTCATCTCCCGCAGTTTGGATCGCAACGAATCCACCCACTCCTGCATGCATTCCCAGGTATTGGCATTGAACCGCGCAACGTCGTTGTTGAGCGTTATCACGAACTCGAACTCCTGCTCGACGGGCACCAGGGCGTGCGAAATGTGCTGCACCGTTTGGAGCGAAAGGGACCATTCCGGGCTGTGCGAAGGTGCCTGCCGCGGATCAAGGTAGCCCTCCAGAAAGGCTTCGGAATCGTCGTGGACACAAAACACTACCCAGTATCGGTCCGGTTTCTGGAAGTAGAAGAATGGGAAAAAATAGATCCATTAATAGTTTTTCCAATGCAATAAATAAGACGCTATTTTTCTGGAAAGATAAAATATTATTTATTTTCTAAAGGCACCATTAACGGCACTTGACTGCAACACTGATTTCTTGTAGAATAGGCGATGGGAATTTTATAAGGTAAGAACGCTATGAAGTGGTAAATTATTGGCAAAAACTAGCTGCCGAATTTGGGTGATGGTTTGGCATTAGTACAAGTGGGATGCAGCTTAAATTTCACTCAACTTTTGACAGATCTTACGGGTGTTTCTTAAGAAGTGAAAGAATAACTTTTCAATTCCATCGCCCATGCTTTGGAGTAAAACAGAGTCGGAAACTTTTCGGAGTGGATCTACCGAACAATGAATAACAGAAAAAGTGTTTGGTTGATAAAAAAGAAATTGAAAATAATAAAACATTTTATAAAAAAATCACTAACTTTCCGGATTTCATTGCGGAAGATAGGAGAAAGACTCTTACATAAAAAAGATACAATTTATGTTTGTAAGACTCGAAAAAAAAATTAAACAAATGGTACCAAATTTGGCATGGGCAGTAGTAGATTGAATTGATCGGGGGCCACTTTCGAATTTTTAGAACTCTGAGGTTCAAAAAGTATCCATTTGGTTCATATCTCATCCATGTTTTTTTTTTGCAGAATTTAAAAGTAACGTTTTTAAGTAAATTTCAACTTTCAGGTTTTTTTTAGGAAAATTTAACATTTTGTAACGAAGAACGAATCAGAATTCACAGTAAGTGAAACCATTAAATTTTAAAGAACAACCATAACGAGTATACTCAACAGACTAGCACCTACGAAGAAAGGTAAAAATCAGATGAAGAAAAAAGATATTAAGGATGTTAAGATATGCTCGAAAAAAAAAAGGAAAATCAAGGAAATCAAAGTAAAATTCCCAAAGCCAAAAAAGCAAAAAATTGAGATTTTTGTTTAGGTAAATTTGTTATGAATCATTAGGAATTGAGAAGTAATTGCGTTTCTTTAACTCAAGTGCAAAAAAATAGTCCAATCATAAAACAAATTACGAGGTTATAAGGTGAGGTAGGTGGAGTTGCGGCAATGAGGTAAGATGTCTAGTGAATTTGAAAATTTTCAAATATTAGTTGAATAATTTTTCTTAATATTTTTTTTTTCATAGTATCCGTCCTACGACATAACTTGACGAACGTAATTCCTAAAATTCACTCGGTCCATGGAACCCTTCTGTAATTTCTCGGACATCCCACATTCACTAGATATTTTTTAAATATATATAACTTAAAATTATATACACGGATATAAAATACCTGAAGAAAATTTATAAATTTTTGAGTTGTTGTGATGAATTGATTTAATCAAAACTTTTGAAACATTCTTCCCAATGAAGCCCCAAAAAATAACATGAAGCCATGGTGCTGCTGGGTATGAAAAATTCTCCATTAAAGCAAAGCCTACTTGTTAAAACGCAAATGAAAAAATATGTTCCAGGAATTGGCATTTTGCTTTACTTTTTAAATATTTTCATATAAAATCAATGGAAAAGTAACAGGAAAATCAGAATCTCGGGAACTATTTACCCACTTTTCTCAATTGTTTGGTATTATCGATATTTTTTTATTTTTTTACTTTATAATATCGGTAAATCATTTAAAAATAAAAACCACAGTTCTTCACAGACATTAAATATTACTGTTAAGGTTACATTTTAAATGCAAAAGTTTACATCAGAATATTAAAATGTTTACAATGTATCAGTGTTGGGCATAACATAGCACTCATGACATGTGGTTGCCTAAAAACCATTACAAATAAATTGAAAACTGGCAAGGCTTGGCAAAGGTTTGTTTGCTAAATCAGAATCTTATTAGGATATACCCAAAAAACCTTAAAACTGCTCACGGAGCATTTTCATACCACATTGGGTGTTTGGCCCTGACTCTCTTGGATAACAATGTTCCTATCACGAACACAGTTGGAAAAAATTGTCAAACGTTAAAAATATTTTTTTAAATATATTTTCTTTCAGATCCAATTTTTCAAAAAAATCCTTCAATTTTTGGAAAAAAACAACAACAAATAGGCATAATTTAAAAAAAAACAAGGCTATTTTTGATTACGTTTCCTTTTTCATGAAGCTTGACCTTTAAAAATAATCCTAATTTAGAATTTAGTCAAAGATATAACAAATTCAGTCGATTGTCCTCATTTGGCACAAACACGACATATTTGACTTTTTATCACTCCACTACAGTTTTTACGTAATGGCACGATTTCAGATATAACATAAGCACAGTACATATATACTTTGTTGGAGCTATTGAAGTGTTTTGCAAAGAAAAAGGGCGCATTTGGAGACATTCTTCTTTATGTTTTTAGCCATTCATCGCGTCAATCGACGCATTTGGAGACATTCTTCTTTATGTTTTTAGCCATTCATCGTGTCAATCGTTTAGGAACACTGAGTGATTTGCAGATTCCACAGATCGTTAGCGCCCTCAAGTACCAGACATTAAATTTCTCAATTTTTCTCCTAATTCTTTTCCGGGAAATACAGGCGAGACTTGTTAATGTAAAATTTCCGGTTGGAAATCCGCCAAATAATTGCTAAAGAGTTCGTTTTGCAATCCATTACGAAATTTTTCAAAACATCTCCCCACAAGCAGTCCAAATATTTGCGCACGATTTGACCACCGTATTTTGTTTATTTTACCGATGGGCAGCTTTACTACCTTGTAGAAATGAAGTCAGGCCTGTTTATTAGGCAGCTAGACGAACAAGTCAGGAAATTTTTTTTTATCACTTTCTTTATTTTTTTTCGGAATGAGCTTGAAAAATCCTCTCACATTCCATAACTTCAAGGTATCAATAACCTTCACTTTTATTAGAATTTTACCATGTAAACTCTGATCGAATAATCGATTTCCAGCTGGTTTTGAGTCTCCCAATGGGACTTTTCTGGATTTTTTCGAACCTGCACAAAAAGTTTTGTCAATGAACTTCAGTATTGAGCGATATCTCTAAAATCATTTGACAGATTGTCACCAAGATTTATTTCTCGTATATCCCCCTACAAAATATATAGGAAAATATAAACTAAAAGGTCTATTACTTTTTTCGCTTAGTCCAAAACAACGTATCGTCATCTAAAAAGTTGTTCCTGGACTTAAAATATTCACTTTAATTATGTTTTTTTTTATTTTTACAGTGTTGCCAGAATTAATGTTTAGCCTTTTCACAATTTTATCAACTCCAAGGCGTTTGAGGATCCTATCAAAGTGAGTTTTGCACAGTTTATTATCTTTTTTGAAAAAAAAAAAAACAATATTAGAGGGTAGTAGCAGTGAAATCTTGGCATTTAAAACTTTTTTATAGCTAAGGGTTACCCTAGTGTTCATACTTTGTTAGAACTGCGGTGAATCCGTGCGCCCATGGTGAATTACCGACATAAAACACACAAAAATGCACATGATTTTTTTAAACATTTTAGTTGCACCATCAGATCGTTTAAGTGCCGATTTATAAATTGTCTAAAGGTAATTTGTATGCTGAACAACTTTGTATCATACTATCTCTTAGGCTGATGTCATGCTGAAGCAACTAGCAACGCGACCTACAACGCAACGTTCACACGACTAACCAGCTCTCATTTGATCTCCATGGAAATTGCGCAGACCTGTCATACTGGTCGCTTTGTATAGCGCGACCAATCTGATGCCAATGTGTTTTGTAGCGCTACTAGTAGGAAATCCAATAGGAATATTGTTTTTTCTTGATTTGAAGCAGTGATTCCGGGTTTTAAGCACAATAGTACGAAGATCTGTCCGAACTTGTGATAATAAACTCAAAAATTTCTTAATCGGCGAGAAAATTTTCATGAATTCTTAGTTCCGGCAAAAAACAAGGAATTTTGTCTGTTCAATTTTCGGCATTCTTGCAATCTGGGTCGTGATTTGACGAGTTTTTGATGGCTCCCGAAAGAAAGGAGACGATTCAAAGCCTTATCAGATGTAGAGAAGTGATGATTTGTAGGGAATTTCAAAGTGACAGGTCGCGCCAGCATGACATACCAATGCGTTGCAACGCAATCTTATTGGAACGTTGCGTTGCGTTGCGTTGCTAGTTGCTTCAGCATGACATCAGCCTTAAGATAATCCAATTACAGCCTGTTGAATGGAGGTTCCTAAGTCATTCCATTCAGGTCGGTCTGTCGTGAGCGTTGTTTTTCTGTGATTCCTGGATAAAGTTTTAATGATATCCAGAGTATTTTCGATACATGTACATACATTAGGGTGACAATGAATGTACACTCAGAAATTTAAAAAATATTAAAAATATTATGTTTTAATTACTCTGACATTTGACTGACATTAATATCCAGAAATATTAAAAAATAACAATTCCAGTTATTTAAATTTATGCACCCGAATAATTTCTTGGCGTGTAATGATCCAATGCATAAAATTTAATAACCGAAATATTATTTTGTTCAAACAAACGCTTTGTGATTTGTGCGTTTGAGTCCCAACTCAACGGGTATGAGCACGTGCTAGATTCTTCAGTTGCAAAATGCCGCTCAACTTGACTGCATGCAGATTCCATTCTTTTCGAATTTGTGAATCATCTTTGAAAAGGATGGAATCTATAGCAGAAAAGAATTATTAAAGGGAAAGTGCATTTGTTTTGTATGCTATGGTCAATAATGCACATTGACCATAGAACTTATACGAAAATCAAACGATTTTCGTTTGCTTTTTCTGATTATTTCTGCTTTAAGCGTTTGCCTTTACGTCCCGGCTCAAACTTTTTTTCTGACCACCAGATGTCGCTTCCATAACAATCATCCCATTTCTCAATGCATAAATTTTAATCGCAGAAATATTTCTCAGTGAGAAATATCCCAGTAATTACACCATGAGAAATATCCGTGTGCGTAAAGAGGGAGAAACGTGAAAATACCTAAAAATTAATTGTTTGATATTTTATTTATTTCTGAGTGTATGGAAAAAATTTCATGATGGAATTTCGAAAACCGACCATACATATTTTTGTAGATTGGCCCAAAAACAGATCTATGCTAAATTTGACCTCAATCGGACTTTATTTAGGGGTGCCTCAAGGCTTTCAAAGTTTCGACTTTTTGGCTCTCAAAAATCACAGGAAGGACAAAGACCAATAGAAATAAGAAAATCGAAATTTTAATTTTTATGTCAAATGACTTAAAAATGCATATGACAACAAAATCTGGTGTCATCTCAATTAAAAAAAAATGTCAAAAAACGACTTTTAATTTTTTTAAATCACGTAAGAGGAGACCAAAGGAAATGGGAAAAATAAAAACTTTAATTTTGTTGCCAGACAAATAACTCAAAAATCGGAAAAATAAAAACCTCAATTTTGATGCCAAATTAATCCAAAAATTCATAACGCGTCGAAATCAGGTGTTATCTCTATTTTTTGTCAACGCTTTGAATTTTTTTAAAACTACGTAAGAGGGAACCAGAGGAAATCCGAAAATCAAAATTTTTATGCCAAATGACTTAGAAATGCATGAAACGTCGAGGTCTTGTGTTATCTCGTAAAAAATTTTGATTAAAAATCGACTAATCTTGAACTTGAGAAACGGCCGGTTTTTCGCCAATTTTTATTTTTCCGATTTCCTTTGATCCCCCCCTTTGGTGATTTTTGAGGGTCACAAAACGCGAAACTTTGAGCGCTTTGAGGCTTCTAAGCCAGAGGTCATGAGATCGAGTCTCGGTCACGGCATACATAGTACTCTTTCTGTGGGCTGGTGGTGTTAGCATTACTATGATGATAACCACTATATCATATCCTTGATATATGTACGCTATAGTCTTAAGTAGAATTTAGATCTCTTCAAAGAAACATGAAGTTTCACTGAAATCCTATATGTGTGTGTTCCTTTTTTTCTAAATCCCATTGAACTAAAATTATGCACAGGTCAGATTTTTGGGGTCAAATTACGAAATTTCTAAGGTCGGTTAGCGAAGTTCGACATGACCAATTTGGCTATCACCAAATATTATCTTTAAAATATTTGAAAAAAATTAAATACTCAAAAAGTGTTTTGGGTTTGTGATATAGCTCAGTTGGCAAGTCAGTTGCCCCCTGAGCCGATGTCCGCGAGTTCGAGCCCAAGAGTAAATATCGAACACAGTTGTACAGGATAAGTTTCTCAATGACTGTCCGCCAACTGCATCGTTGATATAAAGTCGCGAATGCCATAAAAATGGTTAAAAGACTGTAATCGAAACAAAAAAAAAGTGTTCCATGCAAACATTATGCCATGTTCAATCAATTTATTACTAACCAAAACAATGTTCCATATTTTTCCCCGAGTATTGCACTGGGAATATTTGTATTTATATTGTACGGGAGGAAAAAGTAATGTTATAATAATTAATTCTAGCTTTCTTCACTGAGTACAAAATAACATTTGTTTTTTTTTTTGCTGACTTGAAAAAATTATAAAAGCTGACTTGTAAACAGATAAACATGAGGGAGCGTCTCGAGAGACAGTCATTTTATCTATGGCTTCGAATCTCAAAACATAGACGATCTTATTCATTTGTTGTTTTATTCCAGCTAACACAACTGCCTTAGAACTATTCCATGGAGCTACTTTAGAATCCAAAAAACATGATGAGCTTTAGATTAGAATCTTAGAATTTGAAATATGATTCCTGCAGATTCCTGAAATCTGTATCTGCAAATTTGCAAATCCGAAATTTCAGTCTTAATCTGATATATTCGTTGGAAATCAGATATGTAAAATTGAAAATCTGAATCTGAAATCTACATATATCTCAACACTCTGAAATCAGAATATGAAACCTGACTCAAAGGAAATCAAAATCCAAATTCTCATCTGAATGTGAATCTGAATTTGAAATTTGAATTTCCAACATGAAATTTTAAATCAGGAATCTAAAATCTGAATCTGGAATCCGAAATCTGTATCTGCAAGTTTAAATCGTTAAACTTCGTTAAAATCGTTCGGTATTGTTATAACCTTTTCATCTTATTTGAACCTCTTTTTTGAATAACAAGAATTACATTTCTAAACTACTTTAAAATTATAGACAGGAAACTGAAATACCTAGATTTCGAAAATTTGAACATGAGAATCTTTTAGGACTGGAGTTTCGAAAAGTATTCTTCATACCGAACTTAAAACTTGCAAAGCCCGACAGAAACACAGTCAGAAACAAAAAAAAAAGGTTCAGAATGCAATATTCACTAAGTGACTGTCCGACAAGTCTGCATAAAACCGAGCCCATATCTCGGCTACCTAGGGCTGGCTGCTGGTTCTCGAGAACTGGTTTTCTCGCCGGATCGACCGGTTGAATGAAGTTGGCGAATTTGCGAGGACCTTTCGGCGCATTTCGGATCGGATGGAATGATGAATCGAAATGTTCAAGGTTCGGTAACTCGTTTGCTTGTCACCGGAGGTAGTGGTTCATGCATAAGTGAGCCAACTGAAGTTTGTGGGGGTATTTCGGTTCAAAGCCAGCAAACATGAAATCGTCTCAGAAATGATAACTTAAGTCGTTTACAATGGTGTTGCGAATCGCAATTACAATTGCATTAGTGAAAAGTACGATCTTTTCGAAAATATCGATTGAAGTCAGTTTAAATCGGATATGATAGCAAGTCCACCATGTTTGTAAATTTAAAAAAGATTCTGCTCCCGCCGAGCGGGTTTCAAGTGAGAAAATCATCGTCATATTCTCTCTGCAATCAGCAGTGCATCCATATGGCTAAAAATCAGATGGGAATTGAATAGTATTGACCAATGAGAGAACTGGAAAATATTGTCGCTGGCAATGATTTGAAGGCTATAAGAGCAAAAACTATCGCTCTCTTGCATTCTTCCGATAGGTACGAATAAGGTGTCGGATAACGCCCAATTGGTGTAGTTTTCGTCACTTCAGAAAGAATTGAAATTTATGTATGTATTATATTGCCACCTACCAAAATGCTGTTTTTCACCACGATCATTCTACAATGTATGTATATGGAACGTATTTCAAACCAGCATAAGAATATAGCTACAAAAATGTTTGCTGGATAAGTATTCCTCAAGCTCAACGGCCTCATGGGAATAGATTACATGAACTTTTCCTACAATGATGGTCATATTGCCCCCCAAACACCCTTAAAAGAATTCAGCGGAATGATCATTCCACCCTGATTGCGTCGACCATCAGCTCTAGACCGATCTGGTTTAATATGTATATTACTCCACTTCCCCGATTCGAGCATGTGATGCGTTCAATCGGTCGGTAGGCTAGGTTGGAAATTCCACACATAAAGTGAAGTACCCTACTCGTTGTTGTTTTGATACCTTTGAGGATTATGTCAGGTGAGGTCTCTCTCCTTCTAAATATTCATCAAATCCTATGTAAAGCTATTTATCGCGCACCTGTGCGACCGACTGCGTGCAGGGTTTTTGTTTTCATAACTTTGGGATCACGGTGGAAGGTGGTGGCAAACGTTTGACACGTTCTGCAGTTTGTTGACAATTTGAACTATTTGAATCAAATACACACTCACACGCATCCGCGCTCGATTCGGTTGTGTAAACAGCCCGCAAATTGTTGTTATCAGCAGCCGAACGGGTGAAAGTATAATCATGTGGGTAATTATTAGCGAATGCAACTTTATCGACGTGTTATGTTATCGAGTTTGTTGGTACATTGGTGCCTGGGAAATTTTAAGTTTGGTTTCTCTCCAGAGCGGTTTTCGACTGCCTCGAGTCAATCTGTTTGAGTTAAAATAACGAAACAACAATTTATAGTCAAAAAGGGTTTGTAAGGCTTGGTAATTCGATATAAATTTTATATGAAAGCCCTTTAAGACACCAAAAGACCCTTTTGAAACTGTTTAATTTTCCTCAAGGTTTTTCATAAACGTCCCCTTAAGTAAGATAAGGCAACTGTAGAATGTTTATTTGAATTCATTATAATAAAAATTGACAATTAAAATAGCTTGTTGATTCTCAATACGGTTGGTCACCTTAAATCTAACGTCACATCTTTTCAACCGGTTCTATTTGGAAGTTGGAAGTGTTATTCATGTTGCCAGTCTATTAAGTTTTTAGGCGTTGATATGTTTAGGAGGGAAAAGCTGTAATGGTAGATGACCCCATAATTTTCCGTTTTGAAATTCCAAAGTTTTTTCCCGGTTCTTCCCAGATTTTTTCCCGGTCAGAAATGATGATTTTTCCATTTACTATACTCGTTTTTTTAAATATAAAATCATGGTGAATAAAAAAAAAATATTGTGAAGGGCCTCACATTTCTAACAATTGCATTCAAAAACTTGTTAACCGATTAGAAATCATGTTCGGCGTCTTTTAACACGTAGTCTTTTCGTATAAAATTGACAGGTTTTAATTATTTTTCTAAACTAATCTAACGAAATTGGCATCTATCCGTTGTTTTGTTCCACAATTTCATTGATTAAAAAAAAAAAATCCAGTTAAATTGATCTTGAATCTATAATATTCAACTTTTCAACTACTGTGAAATTTTCAAGAATTTTTATAGAGTTGTAGAAAAAATTGTACAGAAATATGTAAAAAATAATAATATAATAAATAATAAAATAATAAACATAATATCAAATCAGCTTGTCAATTTGATTATATTTCATTAGATTTCAGGAAAATGCTTTGTTATTTTCTGAATGCAGTTATATTTTTTGTACAAATCCAAAGACATGTTTAAAAAAAAATGTTTTTTTTTCTTTCAATACAAAACAATGAATAACTCTAGTAGTGCCCTAGTCATTTGAACTGAAGATGCGTGAAAAAATAGAAAATCGTGTATAAGACAGAGCTGAACTTTTATCGTTTGAATGTAAGATATTATGTTGTATCAGGGTAAAGACCTTAGATTTCGACAGGAGCTTGTTTTCGATACAATTTTTACACATACATATATTCTAGCTCCCAGCGATCATTTTAATGCATTTGTATGTCGAAGACCGTCTATAAAAGAGAAGCCTGTCAAGTCAGAAACCTCTGAAATGAGAAAAAATGTTCAGTCCTTTGGACCCTCACTTATCCAGGTTCGACTGTAATTAGTTTTGTGTTTAGTTTTGTCGATAATAGTTTCATTATACAATTTATAACATTTGAGTTATGCTTGTCAGTATAGCACACTTGCGGAGAGCGAAAATAATAGTTATCTCATATTGCCCCGCAAAATGTTAAAAAGGGATTCAAACTTCGTTTGTTTACTAAAGAAGGAAAATAAGCGTTTATGAGATAAATCTGTATCAAGACTGTTAAAAACTATTCTTAAATTTAGAAATAGTTTTGAAAATATTTTTGAAGTTCCTTGAAAAAATCTTAAGAATTACAATTTTCCCGGTGAGGTGCCGAAATTCCCGGTTTTTTCCCGGTTTCCAGGTGACGGGATGTAATTCCAAAGTTTTTCCTGGTATTCCCGGTTTTCCCGGTTCGCTAGCAACCCTGTTATTCTCTCAACTAAGTGTAGTAGATGTTTTACCATATAAAATGTTAATTTGGATACTTAGCAGCATCTGCAAAAGTACGTTTGACTTCGAAACGTCAAACTTCGACGACTTGGGTCGATTTTGAAAGCCAATACCTGTGCTCCAATAACGGATAAACTAAATTAAGGTCTTGGATTCGTATTAGGATAACTCCTGGGATGACGTTTTCATCATTCATAATTCAGAGTGTTTAGCCAGGTTAGAATAGGATAAGAGTAGAGAAGATTAGCTAGAATTATTGCAAATTCCAGTAAAACCAATTACAGTGATTGAAAAGATTGTTATCTTAAATTGCAAGAATAAATAAACAACAAACAAACAAACGTTTTACCGCTGCTGATGCTCTTAGTTCAAAAAAAGGTTTTCTATTGACAACTCTTCAGCAAGAAAGCCGTTCTAGTCTTTTTCTTTAGAAAAGATGAATTTGAAAATAATCGTCAATACTTTTGAAAGCGATCCTGTAGATGCCTTTAGATATCAGGGAAATATGTTGACGAACACAATCAAATATTAACAAACTGATTCAAAAGAAAAGTCCTTTACAAGGAGCTATACCCTGAAATATTATTCTATGATGAGAAGGTTCTGAATTATAAACGTTTTAAGGAATGTAATTGTAAATCTTATTGAACTATAACGGTCAAATGGAAAGGCGACACACACTTTATTGACATTCGAATAAAAAACGTCTGCCAACTAGTACGGTAGGAGATTGTATTGGATCCAGGGGGATGGCAAGTTGGTTCTTCTTGCGAACAAGAATCTATTTCTTTTTTTCTATCTATCGGGAGAAACGTTTATGGTGTTTTCCTCTCAAAGCAGTACGGAGTTGAAAAAGTCAAAATTTCAACCAATGAGGAACCAGAACGATTGTTGTGTTAGTGTGTAATCATTCATAATTCTCTAGGATTTGACATTTAGTCCGGGTCCTTGACAGTATAACGTCAGGTTTGTTTTGGGCCCAGAAAATCGTGGGCCCGTAATTTTGATGGTTGTCAAATTCAATGACAAAGGATAGGGATGTCATTCCCTTGATTGGATCGGATAGGGTAGGATTTATAAACATATTTCGACGTAGTAGGATTAAGAACAAAACAAGGAAGTATTGTATAGGATAAAAAGTATTAAAAATTTATAACTTACCTTTCTTGTTTTAAAGTTTCCTCAATCAGGATTGAAAACTTGAGATTGTTGATTGTTTCAGTAAAGCTTGGTTCATTTAGAATTGGAACAAACTTTTGCTCATACTGTGGCGCTTTTGGTGGACGAATTTATAAGTTCTTGGCACAGACGTGTCGGGAATTTTGTCAGCTTCACGTATGTATTTTTGACATTCCAAAAATCGACTGTACTGTGTAAACAATCAACATAGAAGCCGAAAGAAGGGAAAAAATATGCAAATTTATTTGGAAAATCCATTGTGGTCTGCATCTAGGCCAGTTAAACAACTGAAATTGCCCAAAAATATCAAACGATATAAGGGAACATTGACGACGATTCGGAAGCCTCAAGCCAATCGTCGGAGTGGAACTGTCGACCGGAAACTGCGTGGTAAGATTTTGAAGACGATTAAGAGGAATTCCAATCTGTAGGACCGTGATTTGGCCAGAAAAACCGGTGCTGCACATAGTACCGTGAGCAGAATTCGACTCCGGACTCCGGGAAGGAATCAAGTCCTATCGAGCTAGCAAACAGCCAATTCGGACCAAAAAAACAGAATAGTGTGGCCAAAATTCGTGCTCGGAAGCTACACGACCAGGTGCTGACCAAGTTCGACGGGTGTCTTCTGACGGACGAAGAATCCTCAAGGCTGACTTCGGGCAAATCCCAGGACAAAAAAAGTACTTAGCATCGGCTCGGGGGAATGTTCTAGCCAAACTTAAAATTGTTTTTGCCGACAATGCACGAAAATTTATGATTTGGCAGGACATTTGCAGCTAAGCAAAAAAAGAAAAAGAAAGTTTTCGTTACAAATAAGACAATGGCGTTGGAACTATACCAAAAAGAGTGTCTCCAAAAATGAATTTCGCCGTTCATTTGATCGCACGATCACTCCGTGATGTTTTGGTCAGATTTGAATCATGAAGAGGAGACTCAAGGCAAAAGGAAAGGTTATCAAAGACATCAATCAGGTGAAGACCTGGTGAAATAAGATAGCTAAAACGATGGACGAAGAAGGTGTGCGCCGCCTAATGAGCCGTGTTTCAGGATAAAATCGAGAACTCCTTCGAAACCGTGAAAAATAATTTTATCCAAATTTTTTCTTAAAAATATGAAAAGAATGCTATATTTGTTTGAAAATCAATAAATAACTGAAATACAGGCAATTGTTTTTGATCCAAATTCTAAATGAAGCAAACTTTAATTGAAATAACTGCACTGAATTCAGTAAAAAAATATAATTTCCAGCTTGGAAAATTGATGTGAATTATTTTTAGATAGGATTCGCAAAAAGGAGTGGAATTTCTTTCCAGGTCAATCGAAGCGTTTTCATAAAATCAAAGTAAAAATATTAGTGGAAACATGAAAAATAGACCTATCTTTTCCCTGCTGCATGCGTCAAACACTATTTTCAAAGAAATTTTCAAGGTTCACAATTTAAAAATATCAGACTTATTTTAATAATTCCTAAAAACAAAGAAAAAAAGATAAAATACTATTAAGTAATAGATATATTCAAAATTAAAACTGGTCATGAATGATCGAATTTTCTATCGGAATTCAAAACTAAAAAAATCAGAATGCAAAAACAAAATTTAAAATGAAAATGAAAATTTTTGTTATAAATATTTTTAATACTATTTAAAGTTTTCTTATTAATTCGAATGTTATATTTTATTCATTTCTAATTTTGAACCTTTTTTTTTTAATTTGAATTGATATGAAAATTACAAATAGACTTAAAAATTTCATTTCAAAATTAAAAATGTAGATATATAGTTGAAAATAAAAAAAAATAAACCAAAAAACTAATTTACAATTCAGTTTTGAAATCAATATTCCAATAAGAAGTAAAGTATAAATTTCCTAAATAATGCACATTTTTTCTATAAAAAGAAAAATTTTGAACTCGAATTGATGGGATTTTTGAAATTGATTACACAAGGCAAAAAATTTCAGATTTAAGAGCTAATTCTGAACGTTCTGGGGTGGTGATTCCAAATTTGCAATTAATCTTTTTAATTAGCTCGTGTTTTCGAAATATCTTCTGAAAATGGGTTAAAATTCATCAAATAAGTTTGTGCACTTTTCTAACAAAACTATAGAACACCTTAAAGATTTTGAAAAATAAAAATTTTATTTCAATGATTTATTTAATTACCCCAAAGCGTTATACTTTAGAAACTCAAATATCAATTTTTATTTTCCATGAAGGTTTATTAGTTTATCAGTTATCAAAGATCATTTTTGTTCAAAACTGACCAGTTTTTGAAAGGCAAAATCTGACGACACATAGACATAAAAAATGGAGTTACCTTGTGTTATCATATAAAATTTATATAACACTCGAAGAATTCAACAATTAAAATGTTCAAGCCTTGGGTTGAAATGACTTTAAGTAAAAATTAATAATTTGAATACACTTAGTTTTTTGAGTTGAGAAAACTTGCCGGTCATTTATCATAGAAACATTAAGGTGAATAGTAGAAATCATAATATAGAGAAATAATTATCCAATATTGGTTTTTCCCGGAAATTTCTCATGCATAACATAACTTTTAACATTTTATAAACCTCATGATTGGTTCGTCAACTCCGGATATTAAAACAAAATTTGGGAAAAGTCCGGTCCGGCTCGGTTGCCGTATTCAATTGAAAAAAAGCCTGGAATTTTCCAGGATTTAATCACTTTATTTGCCGAATTAAACAAAAAAAAAAAAACAAATTGTGTAGTAATTTTTTTTTTCTGCGTTCAAAACGAAATTGTTCGAGCAAGTTTTATAAAAAAAACATGGAAGGTGGTCTAAACAACAATAAAAATCTGCAGATAAGTTTTGATGTTTTTTTTTTATATTTTGGTTAAGTATTTCCTGGGTTTTTACCAAATTTGCGCGAATATTAGCCGGATTTTGGACAATTTTGAAATCAAATGCCCTGATATTGTTTTAGAAAAAAAAACGACTCAGATTTGTCCAGCCCGGATACGTGCTGAAAAAAAAATCTGGCAACCTTAATTTATATTGATAGTTACTAGAATTCATTATAGGTATACAAATTGCAATTTGTATACCTATAATAAGCTCAACGAGAGGAAGGTGGACCCATCGTCTGAACCCGCACATCGGGAGCTGGATCGGAAGAAGGCACGGTGAAGTGGACTTCTATATGACGCAATTCCTGACTGGTCATGGATGCTTCATGAAGTACCACTACCGGTTTGGACATGTGGCTTCGCCATATTGCCCAGATTGTGGTGACGAAGAGGAAACACCCGAACATGTGGTGTTTGTCTGTCCGAGGTTTGCGGCGGTACGTACTTCCATATTTGCCGCCTGTGGGCCTGACACGACAGCAGATAACGTTGTACAGAGGATGTGTGCGGATTCCAACACTTGGCATGCGGTCAGCGATGGGTTCACCCGGATCATGACTGCCCTGCAGAGGAGCTGGAACCAACGGCAGTCCGCGAACGGTGTAGGATGACTCCATCGGCGGGGAGCATCTGAGTAGTGTGCGTCCGATCCCCTGATCGAAGCTACAAAGATAAGGCATCATCTTCTGCGTAGCGGAGGTCAGGGGTGCGCCGCGAACGTGTGTAGGATACCCCAGTGTCGGGGGGTATCCGAGTAGTGCCGCTTTCTAAGAGGGAAACTGCGGGGATAAGACTTTACCTTCCTCGTAGCGGATCTCGAGGGAAGAGGGTTAACCACTGTCGGGGGATACCCACGGGTAGAGAGGCTCTCGACGCCGGGCGAGCCATTCGAGTCGGTGTAGGATGACGTCTTCGTCGGGAATCATCCGAGTCGTTGCGTTAAGTCCCGCGCGTGTGCCGTGACAGGCGCGAGTCTAGGATAAGCTGCTCTCGATCTGGCACACGACGGGCAAGGTGGCAAACTTCGAACCCTGAAGATAAGAGGTCGGGTTTCGAGTCGTTAGAGGAGAGGTCAGGCCTCAAACCTTCAGGCGGAGAGGTTTGTGTGGTCAACCCCGAGTCTTTATGATAAGAGGTCGGGTCCCGAGTCGTAAGAGGAGGGATCAGGCCTCTTACCAACAAGAGGAGGGGTACAAGTGGTCACCTCGAGTCATTACGAGGAGAGGTCAGATTTCAAGTCGTTAGAGGAGAGATCGGGCCTTGAATCGTGCAGAGGAGAGGTAAACCTCGAGTCGATGCGAGGAGGGGTCGGATCTCAAGTCGTTAGAGGAGAGATCAGGCCTCAAGTTGCGAAGAGGAGAGGTTTGTGTGGGAATCTCGAGGAGATGTCGGTTCTCAAGTCGTTAGAGGAGAGTTCAGGCGTCTCGAGTCGTAAGGATGAGAGGTTTTGCTGAAAGTGGTCTCGTTAATGAGTATTGCCTTTGAGCGCATTAGCGCGAATAGACCTCCCACTATTGAAGCATAGTGTACTAAACAGTTCGAGGTGGGAACCAGGTCTGCGGCCCCAGGTGGAGTTTAGGGAGTAGGGGGTATACACGGAGTATATCATGAGTCTTCCCATTGTACCCATGGACCCAGAGTAGCAAACTGGGGGGACGCGGTGGCTCGCCGTGCCTTGGAATACAATCCGTAAACCGGGATTTACCACCTGTGGTTACCTACTAAAAAAAAAAAATACCTATAATAAATTCAATTATAGGTATACATGCCTTGGCAAAAAGGGAAAAATACTTTTTTAAGTTCTCAACTAAATTATAGACTTTTTGTCCGATTCTTGACATCAAAATTGGGAATGAATAATGATATTTTAAATACGGACCTTCGAAATCTGTACCTACAATAATTTAAACCACAAGTATCGAAAATTAAATCCAAATATAAATAATTTAACTCATTTAAAATCTTCTTATTTTAAAAAATGCATACAAAATTCCTGAAGTGTATTGCAGGAAAATGGTCAACTAATTTAAACTTAACACACTAAGAAACTCAACCAAAGTTATTTAATTCGGCCCCGGGGATGACAAGTTACAGCTGTTTAAGTTTGAAGGACCGACTTTTTTCGACCTTGAGCCTTAAAGTGTTAATACGGCAAATACGATGGAAACAAACGGTTCTTAGAGAAGTGTCTAAAGCCATGTGTTCTACTTTACCCAAATGTTCTAGCATATGACCTCAGCTTTGGATTGAACTAGGAAAAAGAATCGGAATTCAGAAGGGCTGATAAAACACGGTTTATTTTCCTTGAACCTACAAATTTTTGGCCTCAGATACTTGTATACTTAGGTCTACCCTAATCTACTTATGGTACCTGAATTTCGAATTGAATTTTTCTCAGTTACATTTTTAACAGTACAAACTCACTGGAACTATACCGATGTCAATCGACAAATGAAAAGAATGGTACCACCCACAGATTCCGGCGCTAATTAGAAAATTACTGACGACCGTGGTGCACACCGATTATCGTATGATGTGTGCTTGCTTTTGATGTGAATCGCAGCATATCGAGCTCGTTAGTTAAATCAAAAGCTGGTGGTTATGGCCGGAGCTCTTAATATCGAGAAGGTAAACGATCAACGTAATACTCTGTGGGCAGGGAACCGTTACACATTGAATTTATCATCAAGATACCGTGAAAGCACCAATGGCCGCGCAGTACCAATGGCCGCGCACTTTTCACTTTGATCTTTATTTTCCTCGAAATTCAACAACGAAAATGTCTATGTTTCGCATTTTCGGATACTTCCGCTAGGTATCTTTCACTTGCCATACTAGAAATAATTTTATTCTGTTTTTTGAGGTCAGGAAAAAATAAAAACAAACATCGTTTTTGTCGGATGCCATTTTGTCTGTTGTCCTTAGCAAGTGAACTAAACGGGTCCCTTTTTGTTATTCAGTTTTTTGTGTTTAATTCGAGCACCTTATCAAAAATTTTCGAACGTAAGTTATTTGTGGCTGTATAATGAATCAATTGTGAAAAAAAGTTAACAGTTTGAAGGTTCTGTTGCGGAAAAAATGACAATTTTGTTGTGCACGGCCATTGGTACACTTGATTTTTGAATGTTTCTATCGCCGCGCACGGAAAGTCTTCTAGTATTTAAACATAGAGAAGTTCTTTGGAAGTTCACAAAGGTTGCATAAGATTCACAGGCAAGTTTTCCAATCAATGTTTTCCATCATATAACCGGCTGGAAAAAAAAACAATTTTTGAAACAATATCAGAAGAAACGATCATCTAATGAAAATTGCTACAAAATGTTGGAAATTTGAGGTTAGATAGCAATTCGGATCTGTATAGTTTTAGTTGGCCAGTTTCCTCGTGGATTTTCAGCCAGCTCGCCGAATCTGTGATGTTTTATCGAAATCGCGACCGAAAACATTGTTCCAATAGATCTTCCGGCCAAATAAGGCGTCTCATATTAATTTTGCACCAGACTAGTTTCACAAAACAATGAAAACAAATCGGTGTTTGATGTGTAAATCTTGAAAATCCTTACCTGAGAATATTCGCAATAAGTCTGAGAGCCATGTAAACAACATTTTAAACTGTTTGGATACCTTATTCACTGTTTAAACCGAATTAATAAGTGCGCGGCCATTGGTACACTTGTGAGCGGCGATTGGAACAAGCATCATAAGCGTGCGCGGTCATTGGTACACCAACACTTTTTACAAATTCGCGTTTTTTGTGACGTTACAATGAAAAATCTCTCACTTTTAAATTTTTCCCTTAAAGAACGTAAGTTTTACTACGTGTCAGTGCTTTTCTTTTCGGAATCGCACAAAAAACGATTTTTGTACGGCACAGAGAACATTCATCATAGCTTAAATGCGCGGCCATTGGGTCCTTCACGGTATATAGCATTCGTGCAAGGCTTCAACATCCATCGGCAATCATGGTCGCTTTCTTCTAGCTTATGCAATTTGCAATTCACTTTCATTTGACAGTCAATAAAACTTGTTGGTTCATTTTAAATTTCGTATTTTAGTTTAATTGAAGCTAATGGGCTGAAACCTGAACTATGTTTTCTTTATGAATGGAAGGACTGTTTTGGTTGATTTTTCCAAAGGATTTTTTAACGGCTATCAGTCTCGGATTTTGAAGTGAAAAGGCCTCTTTTTTACTCCAACGTTTTGATCCTTATTGAATCTTCATCAGGGGCGTTAAAGTGTCGTTTTCTTGTTAAGTTTGTTCGGTTCGGTTTCGAGGCGTTGCATGTATACAATATCGAATCGATGTGAAATTCGTTTGGAAAGCATTGACTTCCTCTGCCTTTGGTGAATGTTAAACCATGAATCATGAATTGAAAATCCATGAAGGTAGTCTTAAATCATTTTTGGACAAAAAAAACTTAATGTCAATTATATAACTTTTGAAATGTTAATTTATGAGAACAAATTTAAATTTGAAATGGATGAACCAATCACCATAATTAAAATCATATCGAGCATTAATTCTTGGAATAGTTTACATTCAATCCTGTTGGAGTTTGTAATAACCAAAAAGTTTGAAATTTACGACAAAACCGTGGAAAATACCTGCCATTCGTAAATTTATGCGGATTACCTTTTTTTCCAACCTAGTTGCAGGTTGTACGAATTGCATATAATGTGGTCATACAAATTACTTTTCCGATTGTGTTGCAGCTCTTCTGGAGAGGCATGGACAATTGTTTTATGTGGACGACGATGAATCGCGTTGCGAAAGTCTTTGCTGTCGGCGCTGTTTCATTTACGGAAAACAAATATGTAATGAGAATTTCATTCCGAAAATGCACGGCCAGGGGAAAAGGCAACCACCCAATCAAAGCTCCTCAGAGCTTTGCTACTAGCTGGTACCGGTATTCAGATTAAGTCGATGGGCGCTGAGAAAATCTTTGTCTGCATACACCTTCAACTACCTATAATATGCCTAATGGAACCTTTTCAAGTATCTCTGTATAGGAGGAAGGAGACTCTAGCCCAAGCTGCTAAACAAATGCGATTAAAATCCTCCCACGGTTTATTTAGTGATTGCGGCCGTGTGTTTGGAGCTGTTGCAGAGAGCAAATAATACGCAAAACACGGATTTGTCGAAGGTAAATTATGAAGGTAGAAAAAGAAACTATACATACAATACATATATATTTGTTCATCCGTTTCAGACTCAGGAGTGTTGAAAATAAATTGAAAAAAATAATGAAAATCGTCTCTGAAACCGTTTTGGGTCGACCGGATTCTGAAATACTAATTGCTCTTAAGCTTTGCGTGTTGACAGACACGAGTTAAGTTTCTCTCTTACCTATCGAAAGTGAAACTGTTCCAAATATCAGGCTTGGTTTTTTCTACGATTTTTTCTTGATTCACAATCAATTAAATTGAATCCATTGATTTATGTGTGTTTGTCTCAACTCTATAAAGTTGAAGATTGCTTGCACACCTGAGATTGAAAGTTAAACAATTTTCCAATAAAACATACCAGAGGTGAAAAAAGGTGCTTAACAAGTGTAGTTGCTTACCATATATACCCGTAAAAACGAAAAAAAAAGAATTTTTATTTTTTATGCCAAATAGCTTAGACATGTCTAAAACCTCAGGATTTTATGTTATTTCGCTTTTTTTTTAAACCGACTTTTTGGGATTTTTTTTTTGAAAATCCGGTAATTTTTTATTTAATTTTTAGTAATTCGTCTTTAAAATAAATCACAAATCTCATGTAATTCATTTGCATGATTTAAGACATCTGTGAGTGAATTTTCAACCAGGGTGATCCATTTATTTTTCGCTAGGGGGGTCCTCAAATAATTAAAAAACCTTAAAAAATAGGACAACAAATTAAATTACAAACAAATTTGAAATGAAAACGACATAAACGAAAAAAACTGACCAAAAAATAACAATGACCAAAATATCAGAATGCCTAAAAAAATATAAATGACAAAAGTGACTAAAATGGGATTTTTTTTAATATTAACATGACAAAACTGGCAAAAATCGCCAAAATAACAAATGTGTCTTTTTTGTCTTTTTTTTTTCATTTTTACCATTTTTGCCTTTTTTGTCGTTATTGTCACATTGCCATTTTTGTCGTTGAAATTTGGTTTTCATATTTTCAGGTGTTTTAATTATTTTCGAACTACCCTATCACAAAAGGAATGAATCACCAAAGTGAAAAATCAGGTCTCTGACTGTCCTTTGAGACATTGAAATGGGTGAGATATGGCGATTTGTAATTTATTTTACTGCCAACTCATAAACATTCCATAAAAATCTATCGGCTTTTTGTATTCAAAAAACAACCCAAAAAGGCAGAAAACAAATTTCTTTTAACTAACTTTAGATCTCGACTTTTTAGACTAAGGATGCTAGATTTTTTCAGCAAATATTCGGACCGGAAAAATCTGGGCAATTTTATGTATAAACCTGGCAAAATCCGGGTAATATCTGGGCCAATTTAGTCAAAACCCAGAATTTACACAAAAAAAAAATCTAAATTCATCGACAAATTTCATACGTATTTAACGTTTCCAAAAAACTTTTCATGAAAAATAAATAATTTTTACAAAACAATTTTTTTTGTTTGATTTGCCAAAACAAAGTGAACAAATCCGGGCAATCGGACCAGGTGACCTTATTTTAGACACTAACAAGTCATTAAAAAAAATCCCAATTTCCTTTGGGTCCTCTTAGGTGATTTTTTTCGATTGAAAAAAAGTCGTAATTTTGAGTCCTTTGAAACACCTTTAAATCAAGTCCGTTTGAGCTGAAATTTTACAAAGGCCAGTTTGATGTGTCAATCCCAAAATCAGTTGGCAAGTCAGTTGCTTCCTGAGCTGATGTCCGTGAGCTCGAGCCCAAGAGTAAACACAGTCAAGGTGGTTAAAAGTCAATGATTTTTTCAAAACAAAAAAAAAATGTTTTTTTTAATTGAATCGGGTTTTTTTTATTTAAATCAGATTGTTCAACTCAGCTTTATAAAGGCTGAATATATGTAACATTCATGATTCATGATTTTCAACATTCATTAAAGATCAATGCTTTTCAAACTAAATCCACACGTATCTAACGATTCGAAACGATTGACGATTGTCTTGGAAATTTTTGTTAAATTCCTTCGTGAGCTTACCCCTTTTTAATGCATGTTTTCCACTGTCCCCGTCTAATTTTATAGTTTGAATACAATTTTTTAAAGTTTTTCAATTTCAAATAGTTCATGAATGAAGGAATGAGCAATTGCAATCGAATGAAAATGTTATCGAAATTCACCAAACGCTTTTTATAGACGGATTACGAGTTGGTATTTAGCACTCAATCAACCTTCTTTTTCTCCTGGTTAAGAGAAATCCAAAGATCAAACAAATAGAAAAAATTCTAATTCGTACTTTTTATAAACGTTTTATAAACGTTGAAATTGAGGCAAAAACATGAAAAATCAGATGATTTTATAAAAAAAAGATAAAAAAAATTGACTTCAGTTTACTTGAAAGAAATTAACAAAAATTATTTTTAACTGACATGGTTTGGGTTATTTGATTGAAATTTCAACTTTATATCAAAATAAATTCATAAATTAGAGTAGTATTTATGAAGTATGTCCACGTAGACATAATCCAAACCTCACCCCCTTCTACGTGGACAAGCATTCGGCAAGAAAAAAACAACTCTAAACTCCCGATGGGATGAATAAGTCCTCGATGCTTAAAACGTGTAAAAATGAAAAAAAAAACAATTCCATACTCTCTAAATTTCAGGTGTTTATTCACTGATTTACAAACATTATTCAAAAACTTTGATTTTAATCACTAAAAAAATCAAGTGATTTGAATCACTTTGATTTAAATCAAATCCACCCTGCAGCAGATAAATGATTTTTTGTTAAAACTTGGAGAAGTTATGAAAGTTTTAAAAACACTGTAGTGCTTTTCTAAATAAATTTCTAAAATAAAGGTGAATTATTTCTGTCGACCATTTTTTTTCTCAACTGGTAGCGAAAAAAAGAAACAGCAAATTTGGATTCAGCGCCCTCAAATTGGTCAAAATTAGCTCTTAAACCGTAGAAACCATGGAAAAGATGAATTTTGTTGCCTTGTTTCATAGAAAAAAAAGGAAAAAAAAAGTAAAACAATTAATTATAATGTAATAATTTTTTTTTTGTTTGTTGAAACAAAACCTCTTTTTGACATTCAAATACCTACCCGGCTTGGCTCTCTGCCCAAGTCACCACCCACCGTACCTACTCGGAGAGCGAACAAACACGTTTTGCTGGACGTGCTGCTTGTGGTTTTAGAAATTCAAGAATGAATTTACGTTTATAATTTGCATATTTTTGTGGAATCGCACAGCGTGAATTGTTGCACCTCACTAGAATGTAGATTAAATGTGCTTTCCAATGCATATACTTTTGATTGGTCCAAACAAAGTAAAAGCACTGAAAATCCGGGTACAAAAACAGATGAAATTTCAAATTGTAAAAGAATCGCAAAGTAGTGAACTTTGAAAAATTCCAGTAAATTCAATTTTTGTTGCATCGAAAATCTAAGACAGCAAAATGTTAGAATTTCAATAAATTTTTTAGTCATATTTTTTCAAAAACTCCACCATCGCTCAAACAGTATTTACTAGCAATCGAATGAAAAGTAGGTTTTTTTAACTTTTTGTTACCATTTCATTAAAACAATGTTTTAAAAATATTACTTGGCTTCATGATGTAGGCATTAACTTCAGCTTTCATATGCATAAGGCAAATATTATTTTGGACGTGTAATATATGAACGACAGCAGTTTTCCTGAGGCATGTTTTTTCGGATTTTTTTCATTTATGCTGAATAACGAGAAAACTAGTAGCTTTAGCTATATATAATGTTCTAAATTTATTTTACTGACATTACAAGGTTTCTATTGATATAAGTTTTCTATGAAGTTAATTATAATTCAAACGACTTAGATAGATTTTTCTTTTGGAGTGTCAAATTGACGCTCTAAGTCGAAAAAGGGAGTATTTTTGTCCAGGCTTCCAGGGTTCGTCCATAAAAAAAGTAAAGATACAATATTCAAGAACTTTTAAAATCATTTCATCAAGTTTTTGAAATCAATCCCGGGTCCCCGAAGAAATTATTGTATTTTGGAATATGGGGAATAAATATGGAAAAAATAAAAGGAAATTAAAATAATCGCTTTTGTATTTTTCAATAAAAACTCAATAGAATATTCGACCGGAATATTCGTATGTTAATATTCGGCATTCGGCCGTTCGCCGTTCGAAAGAATTCCCGACTTTTTCCCGCATTTTCTCGCTCGATTTCAAATCCTGTCTTTTTCCCTGAAACATATTCTGGCATCAATAGAGAACGCTTCGGAGCTTTTAAAAGTTTTTTATTCGAATAACTTCTTTGTTTAGGACCGTTAAACATTTTGATTTATGGTTTAAAGATTTGGTTTTTAATGAAATGCTTTTAAAATAGCATTGAAATTCTAATATTTTAACGAAAAGAGAATAAAAAGGAATAAAAAAGCTCTGTATTTTTTTCTTCAGAAGTAAATATCATTCGCGGAGTTCGAGAAAGTTGAACTATGATAATATGACAGATGGCATAAAGTCTTTCGGCGAATGGCCACACGCCTGACGACATGCTGAAATTCGGCATAACACATGGGAACAGGCGGCATTGGAAATAACTTCCACTTATCTTGTGGTAGCTTGCACAATTTTCACAATTTTCATTGTATTCGAAGACTCTAACACTTTTTACTTTTAGAAGGCTGATACCCATAAAAAACAACGTTAAAATCTTCAAAGCCAGAACGAATTTCGAGTGGTTTCTCAAGACATTTTAAGAAATTTGCTTATCTTACCACACTCTTTGTATTGTCGACCAGAGTACTTATTACAAATTAACGACAGATTCACCAAATACCAGCAGGGTTATCCTCAATTCAGGTGTAAAAAACAATATCCAATCGTTTGATGGTTACACAAATTAAATAAACCCTCCCTGGGAGTAACGAATTTGATCTACCGCGTTGGCCCTACTTTATTTTTTCTTGAACTCTCTATCCGGTGAACAAAGAAACCGCAACATGTCTAACTGGTACATAGTATGGCCAAGTGTTGTTGTGGGTTGATTCAATAGCACATACACACATACCGCAACCAGCTGTGGGGGAAACCCGAACAACAAAATCCAATTCATGGTAAACGAGCAACGCATTCGTCTCGGTTGTTGATTTGTTGGCTGCAGAGCAATACCAAATCTACAACTACTTACTTCAGTCATTTCAAGGTCAGGTGAAACCAACAAGAGAATAACCTTTCGTTCGACTTTAACCTGTTTTTTGGAACGTGATATAACTACAACATTCGTATGGTTTCGGCAAACTAGGCGAGTGGGGGTGGGTGAACTTTTCTTCGTTATGTAGACGAATCTATTATACAGAAAATGCATTCCGAAAATCCTTACCTTCGCTAGAACCGAGGGTCGCTTCCCGTCGCCGTTCAACTTTCTCAACCAGGTGTTTTTGTGGATCTCTCGAAATAGTGCTCCGTGAGCCGCCCCACTAGTGGCACCCGGGACCGCACCACGAGTCTCCATCATGGTGCCGTTTCGCGCTAACTTTGATAGTAACCAATCGCCGTACACTTTGCGCACTTACTTACTAAAAAAACCCGGCAGCTGTCTCACTCGCGTATGGTGCACTTTCTCGAACCCACAGCCCAATATTTTACTTTCTGTCGATGTACAGCAACTAAACTGTTATCCCTTCCTGATGCCAAGCGAAACATACTTATCCGTTGGATAAACTCTTGGAACAATCAACGGGTGAGCTACGAGATTTGCCCTGAAGATCTTTTTCTTTGCACCCGGTACCGAATACCCAAATGTTATGTTATACGGGGCATCTTCAAGCAAGTCGATAGTTGATCGACATAATTTCCGAGTATTAGAAAAACACACAAACACTTAGCTACAAATACTAGCACCAGCAACTCGGGCGTTCCGAGTCGGATGCCACGATCTTCAGGCAATTTCCGGTTTCACCACCATCGGGTTAGGTTTACCCGCACAACACTGAATCAAAACGATTATTGCTACCGATTTGGATTTTTGGAAAGCGCAACCGATCCGGTTGGCAGATTCACGAGACAAGATACAGGTGCACCACACCCGAACCGGGCTTTGCAATATCGCACTGGGGCACACAGTTATGCCGGTCTAATAACGGTCGCGCGTGGCGTATAATTCAGCGACCGAAAAGCGCGGCTTCAATGATCGACCGCGACGCGACAGCTTCATGCACTCCCAGAGCAGGTGATCGAACTCCAATTTCGATTATACTCTCCCCGTCTGCTGATGAACCACGATGACGTTAAGGCGTTTTGCTTCCTCAATAGTTGAATCCGAGAAATTGACTGCTCTCGGCGATCGGTGATCACTGGATTAATTTGTGGATCTTCGAACATCCGGTTCATATGTATGGATAAACTTTTTGATTCACCTCTCACTTCCACTGGATGATGGCGCGTTAGGTTGGGTAGTCGACTGACTTGGGGAATTATAGACGTATTTGCCAAAATAATCGGATGTGATTGGGGCCAGCAGTTTCTTCATTTGCGGCTCTTTCCGCACTCCGGTATAACTTTTTTTCTTGTTTGTTTTCTTCTATTCGATCACACATTGGCGCTCATAATTAGTGAGCAATTGATCGACGTTTGGAAGCAGCAGCAGTTCACCTGTAATATATGGATGTAAGGGAGTTTATTAGTATTCATTTGATAGAATAATTACTTATTTTAGACCTATGAATGAGATAAGATTGATTGGGAAATGCGTGCTGGTAGAAACAGATGGGAATTTTTTCGGTCTTCACTTACATGCAGAACATAAATTGTTTCCCTTCAAGTCGTAACACGAATAAGGGATAAGCTATTGTTCAACATGAACCTTTTGTTGAAACAAGTTGTTTTTAACTTAGAATAAAATGTTCTTAAATGCGCCTACAACCCTTTGGGGAAACGGCTGGTAAAACAACATATCTTATCATTGCATAGTAAGGGTAATAGGGTAACGGACCTATTTTGGACCGCTTTGGGAAGTGGCTATGCTATTTTCTGTATTAAAAAAGTACATGTTACAGTTTTTGACTGCTTTATCCGTTCATTACGAAGATGATCAAGCCTTTTTCTATCGAAAAATATTGTCATTTGTTGCAATATAACAAGATTTAAGCCTCAAAACTCGTTTCTTTGATCAATACTCTGGTCGGTATTTTGGACCACTAGGTTTCTATTTTGGACTACCCACTGGACCTATTTTGGACCACCCTTAGACTAAATAAGTTTTTTTTAAATTTTTTTTTTCATATGTACGACAGCGATTGATGTGCAATTATGCGAATAATTGTGTTATCAACACCCTAAGAGGGAATTGAAGATCTCAAAACAGATTTTATAAAGTTTTTCTTGTGAATGAATTCATCTATATATATAAAAAGGAATTTCTGTCTGTCTGTCTGTCTGTCTGTCTGTCTTTCTGTCTGTCTTTCTGTCTTTCTGTCTGTTCCCTATAGACTCAGAAACTACTGAACCGATTTACGTGAAACTTGACAGATGGGGGTATTGGAGGCCGGGGAAGGTTCCTATGATGGTTTGGGACCCCTCCCCCTAACAGGAAGGGGGGGGGGAGGGGCCTTTCAAGCAAAAGACAATTTTTTGCATAACTCGAGAAATAATAAAGCAAATGGTATAAAATTTGGCATGGGGTGGTATTTGGGAACGGGGAATATTTCAATGAATATTAGGTACCCCTCTCTCCTCTCAGTGGGGTGATAGGAAGGGGGGAGGGGGGCTACCTTACAATTTTTCATATAACTCGAAAACTAATGAAGATATTGGAACCAAATTTGGCAAGGGAAGGTATTTTGATACGAAAAATATTTCAATGATTATTTGAGACCCCTCCCTCTTTGCAGTTGAAAGGGGGAGGGGCCTCTTTCATATTTTTTCACGTAATTCAAAAACTAATAAAGCAAATGGAACAAAATTTGGCATGGGCGGATATTTGGGAACGTGACATGTGCTAATGATTGTTTGATACCCCTTACTTCTTCCAGCGGGGAGAAAGGAAAGAGGGAGGGAAGTTTCATACAATTTTTATTGCATAACTCAAGACCTAAAACAGCAAATAGAACCAAATTTGGCATGGAACGATGTTTGGGTACGAGAAATGCTTCTATGAATATTTGGTATCCCTTACTCCTTCAAAAAGGTGGATGAAAAGGGGGAAAAGAGGTCTCCCTTACAATTTTCAGTATAACTGGAGAGCTGATCGAGCAAATTGAACCATATTTGGCATGTGAGGGTATTTGGATACGAGAACTGTTTCTGTTATAAATTGAAGCCCCACCTTTTTTCAGCGGAAAGATATAAAGGGGGAAAGGGGGGCTTCCATACAATTTTTTTGCATAACTCGAGAATTAATAGAGCAAATGAAATAAAATTTGGTATCAAGAAGAATTTGAGCACAAAAAATACTTTTATGAATATTAAGTTCTCACCCCTCCATTCAATGGGGAGAACGGAAGGGGGGTGCTACTTCCTTTCAAGTTTATGCATAACTCAAGAATTTACAAAGCAAATAAATCCAAATTCGGCATGGGATGGTATTTCAATACGAGAAATTTTTTTATGCCAAACAATTCCTTTCTTGCAGTTGGATGATAGAATTGGGAATAAAGTAAGGGAAGAGGAAAGCTTACATTTAACTTTTTTTTTTACAAAATCCTTGAAATGGACAAAACTGAACAAGGAAAATCATTTTGGTATGATTCAATGATTATCTGACACACCATCTTCCTGGGTGGTGAGCTCAATACAATTTTGTTAGCATAAGTTCTCAATTTATGCTAACGAAGCCAACAAATGGAATAAATATGGCAGGTAAAGGTACTTGGTTACGAGATATGTTTCTACGATTGTTATAGACCCTTACGCTTTACAGTGTAGAGAGGGGGAGAAAGTAGGGGGTTCCATAGAAATTTTATTGTAAAGCTTTAAAACTTATCAACCAATGAAACTATATTTGATATAATAGGATTTTCGGGAACGAAAAAAAATTGATATTATAAAGATCACGACCTCCATTCAACAGGGGGTAAAGGGAAGGACAGGGGGGGGGGGGGCTCACTTATCAGTTTTTAGCATAAATCCAGAATATATCTAGCAAAAACAAACATATTTTATAAGTTTGATTGTTTGCGTTCGATTAATTTGTGATCCTCCTTCTTTAGGGCGAAGCTTGAAGAAACAGATGAAAATTACCAGATCTTTAACCCAAATTTATAGATCAAGATTCAGAATATTAGTTTAAGTTATTTTTGTGTTGCAATACAAAACTTCTGCTGCAGGTCTCATTTTTTAGCGGTCGCTTATGAATTATGTTATAGTTTGACTTAAAATGATGCCAACAAAACAATAAAAATTTGAAAAAAAAAATCTGAAAATATTATTTGATTTTGAAAGGGGTAGCAAAGCACACCGGGTCAGCTAGTTCCTTAATATAAAGACCCCCCAACTTTTGTATCCATAAAATTATAAAAGACATACATAGATTTTTATAAAATTACAGCTTGTCGTATAAGAGTTAGCAATTTCAAGCATTCTCAATACATATAGTTGTACTAAAATATTACCAGTGAAACTGACATTTTACTCAAAACATAAATAGGCGCATTTGGCCCCACCGTTTGAGGTTTTAGAATAAAATCGTTTTATCGAAAACTAAAGGAGATTTCAACATGAAAATAACTCCAATCTAAAGAAAACAGATGTATTCTCATGTGTATATAGTTTTATACAGATAATCTTCGAAGGAATATTTGATAAAATCAATATTCTGTTTAATAGACGCATATAGCCTGCTTTCCCCAACTAGTTCATCTTCAATGTTTATAATAGAAATCTTGTTAAAAAAAACATTGTTTCATCTAAATGAACGACCTCTTACTAAAATAAAATTTAAAATTAAAAATCTAATTTGAATTTTATTAAATATCATTTTCAAGCAACGGTTTTCCAATGTTTGAAGGCGTGTTAGAAGTGATATCGAGGCGCGACCCATAGCGCAATAAAGTATTTAAAAAGAGAATGTACAAAAGCGGTACGAATTGCTTAATCCGCCAGAGAATTCCACAAAGGGAAGAGATTCTACTCTCCAAATGCTTTAAGGTTTCATCTATTAGAAGCCCAAGATATTTAAAATTGTCACTTTCTCAATAACGTTGTTAACGGATACAGAATCTCCGTGAGAAGGGATGATTTTTTGGGAAAAATATATTATTATATATTTTGTCTTTGAGAAATTTAAGGTGAGCAAATTTGCATTGAAATATTTCAAGAGATCTTCGAGATCATCTTCAATTTGCCTAATGATATGCAAGGGACTGTTTGCTGGATAAAAGAGTATCATGTCTAAAAAGCCTTGGAACACCATGTAGAGGAAGTTTTTGTACATCGTTCACATAAAGTAAGAAAAGCAAATGACCGATATTACTCCCTTGAGGGACTCCAGTGTCCATATCTCTTAGTGAACTATAAGTGTTACCAATAGAAACGTATTGTTTCCTACCTGTTAAGTAACTACGAATGACATCATTCGCAATTCCCCTAATCCCATAAAATTCAAGTTTACGCAACAGAATATCATGGTTCAAAGTATCAAACGCCTTCTTCAGATCTAGAAACAAGGCTCCTACTAGTTTTTTCGAGTCAATATTTTCTATGATTGTGTCCATTAGTTCACAGGTTGCTATTAAGGTGTTAGACCCTGCTCTAAATCCATATTGTAGATTATAAATGAGGTTGTTCTCCTCCAAAAATTTATTGATTCTGTTGATTAACATTTTTTCGAACACTTTGTTAAAAACGCCTAAAGTGGAAATCGGACGGTAGTTATTTACGTCAAGGCTGTCTCCTGATTTGAATACCACTCTTGCAATTTAAAGAGAATTAGGATACAGTGCAGTCTCAATTATATCATTGAAGCACTGATAAAGAATTAAAGCGATATCGTCACAGTTATCTTTAATTAGAGAGGTAGAAATTTTTTTCATGACCGCAACATTTTTTTATTTTTTAGTGAATTCATTTTAAAAACAACTTCCTTTTGCGTTCCTGGGTGTAAAAAAATGGAGACACGATTAGTAAAGGACAACGGATCAGAATCTGGTTCTCTGGGAATATCCTTTGCAAGAACATTACCGATATTAGAAAAATGTTTGTTGAACGCTTCGCAAACTTCGTCGTTTTTCTCAAGGACCACATTCTCTACTTTTAGAATTGTTTGAGTGTCAGTTTTATTTTTCCCCAAGATTTTATTAATGTTTTGCCACACTTTATTATTGGTCGTTTCGTTAAGTAGACTTTCATAATATGATAGTTTGCTCTTCTTTTTACATTTGTCCACCTTATTAGAAATATGCTTTAGCATATCCTTTAGGTGTGAATCATTTGGGTGGCGTTTTAAGCGTTTAAGATAGTTGTATTTTATTTTGATTGAAGCACAGAGATCGAATGACATCCAAGGGCAAGGCTTCTCTTTAATTTTCATTTCTCGGGATATCTTTCTTGTACATTCCAAAACCAATCTATTATAAACAGAAGTAATTTCTAGAAGGCAACTTTCGGCTTCCACAACACGTTCTACTGTGTCCGGCTCTTATTCAGTCCCAAACTCGGCGCTTTTTCATGTTCAAACAGATATACCTATTTCATTCAAGATTCGAAGATTTAAATGTCCACAAATCAAAAAGAATCTCTTCAGTGACTAATCGAGCAGATTGAAGTCCAAGCAGATCAGAGACGAGCTGAACTTATCTGTGAGTTCCCGGACGGTTCAGCGACGGTTGGCGGAGAAGGGACTAGGAGGAAAAAGTCCCCGGAAGGTGCCGATACTGACGCCGAAGCACTTGAAGGCGCGGCTGAAGTATGCGAAGAACCACTTCGATTGGGTCGGTCCGGAAAAGGAGAAACTATGGAGAAATGTGCTGTGGTCGGATGAGACCAAAGTGAACCTCATCGGCTCGGACGGAAAGAGTTGGGTCCATCGCCCACTCGGCTGTGCGTATATGCCCCTGTATACAAATAAAACATTCAAACATGGAGGAGGTAGCACCATGGTGTGGGGGTGCTTTTCTTGGTACGGGGTGGGTCCCTTGTACTGGATCGACCGGATTATGGACCAGCATCTCTACGCCCGGATACTTCGGGAAGTAATGCTGCCACACGCCGAGTGGGAGATGCCCCTAAAGTGGCAGTTCCAGCAGGACAATGACTTCAAACATACCGCTAAAACGGTTAAAAAATGGTTCCAAGATAATAAGGTAAACGTTATGGAGTGGCCAGCACAGTCCCCTGATCTCAATCCCATAGAGAACCTATGGGAAATAGTTAAACGTAAGGTGTACTTCGATAAATCAAAAAACAAGCAGCAGCTGTGGGAGAGAATCCAGGCGGTGTGGTACGCTACCCCGGTGAGAACGTGCCAAAAGCTGATGGAGTCGATTCCGAAACGGGTGCGAAAAGTGATGCGTAATAAGGGTTATACCACCAAGTACTAACCCTGCAAGTCGATCACGGTATGAATTTCCTTTTTTTTACCATGAATTCTAAAGCAGTCCTATTTTATGTCGCGTTATTTTAGTCAGTAAGTATGTTTAAAACGCATTTTTAAATAAAGGACAATTGTTTTAACTACGGATGATTTTAATTTCTTCGAAGAATGGAATTTACAACTTGTAAATGGTTTGATGCACTTAAATGGAACTTTTTTTCTCAAAGATTTGTCACTTTCTGTTTTGGATTGAGCTGTGGTCCTATTCTATTGTCCGACACTGTATCTCTCTCTCTCTCTCTCTCTCTCTCTCTCTCTCTCTCTCTCTCTCTCTCTCTCTCTCTCTCTCTCGTTATTCCTCTCTCACACAGTTTGGTTTTCTATACATTTGTTCGTCAATTGTGGTTCTTAATGGCTTAGAATTGTCTCCATATCAGGGTTGGCCGGCTCCTCCCGAACAACAAAAAGCAGAGAGAAAACAAAACTATTTTCAGTTCGGCTTCCGCGTGCACTTCTCTATCGCTAATCATGCTCTACTCGTGATCCGAGTTTGCACGATCTGGCTGTAAGCGACTGATGACAGCGACGGACAGCTGATTTGAGAGTTATACACCTCAGTGTATAACTCAAAATAAAAATGTGTTGACTCTTCCCGGTGTCCTAATTGCTAAGAATTGTTTTTTTTTTAGTTCCGTCCGAATGTTTTTGAATGGTTAAATTGACCTGATTTAAAAAAAAAAATATTGATTTGTCTACAAGCGATACAGTGTATCAGTCGAAGCGGATTCCAGTGTAGGTTTAGCATTCCACAATTATTTTGTACTGAGCCGGGACGAACACTTCTTGGCTTTAAAAAAAAATCCTTGTAAAAACGAATAAATAATTTAAAATTTTCCATTTCCAAAACCGGGCAATATCCGCACTGAACCCAAATTCACTCTTAAAATACACATGATTTTTCACTTAAAAACAAGGATCCAGTGATTTTCTTCCATTCAAGAGCGACATATACATTTCACTTGGAAGTCACTTAAATTTCAAATGAATTCATCCACATTCACTTCAGTCGTCACTTGAATAAGTGAGAAAAAATATTCACTTCCCCATCACTTGAATTTCAAGTGAATATCGAGTTGTAATTGTGATTATTTTCAGAGTTCAAAATGGCAAATTCTAAAGAGCAGCGTTTAAAGCTTATGCTGGATTTGGATTTTGCCAATTCTTTAATAGGCGATTTTGGCGGTAGTTTGTGTTAAACGCGATGTAAGAAAAAGTTATTTAAAGGTGTTATCATGTTTCAGCTTGTGGGTTGAACGGGACAGGTTTTTTGGTTTGCAGCAGGAAAGATTTAGAAGTCGCACTATCCGCAGTTACCGATCTGCCTTGGGATTACGATGGAATTTTCTTTTCGCCATAAATTTATGGCGAAAGCGTAATGTAAGTATTTGAAATCGTAGTGCTGTTCTATAAATGTTCTTTTATTTAAAAACGCGAGAGATAATTAACTAGAAACATACTTAGAAACTCAGATAAATTTCACTCGAACGTCCTAGTGTAATTCACTTGACCCATCACTTAAAATTCAAATGAAATTACGTATGGCGAGAATTTACTACAGATGTCACTTATTTTTTAAGTGAAAATTATTTTGGGTGTGGAAAAAATAACAGACAATCGTCTTAAACATTAAGGGGAAAGTGAAGAAAAATGATTTAATTTTTTTTTGTCACAGCACATCAGCAGTGTTGAATTCGTGTTCAAAGCATCCGAGAAAAAGTTTGGATTAAACAAACTTTTACACATCCGTTTTTTGACAAACAAAGTGAAAAAACGGGCAAAATCCGAATAGATTTTTACAACACCCTTTTCCCAATAATTTATTCGGAAAAACCGGGTGATCTCGGATAAATCCGAACAATCTGGAATTTTTATTTATGTACTTTCAATTTCATATGCGGGTTAGACACCTTACACCAACGACGTTGAAATATCCAGAAATCATGATTGGAGTAAATGCTGAACTTTGGATGTAGATTACCGGAAAAAGTAATGAAATTTCAAAACATGAATGCAAATTTCCAATGAGCTTCATTACGGACCATTAATTGCTGAACTTGAAATCAGAAACCAAAAATAAACTGCAGGTCTTTCCATCAAAATCGACGAGCCAATTCACCAGAATAACAGCGGCTGCCATCGGCAGGTGGGTGTTACGTGGGTGGATTTCGATCCAGATAGAAACCATAGTAGCAGCAGCATCAAACGGGAAAGCTTGCAGTACCGCAAGCAATGAAATGCTTATCTAGAATGAACTCCAAGAATGTTGTATCAGTTAACTGAAAAAAAAATGATCGGGACATTACTGGTAATTATTTATATTCAAAATTTAAACTTGCAGTTGAGGCCTAAGCCAAAATCAACCACCAGCCGAATTATCTACTTTACAGAGGTAAGGTAACTACTATGACTCGAAATGTCAACAAGGCCTGACTGGACCGATATGATGGCAATTTTCGCAGTTGGTCCCCCTTCACTGATGATGGCTGGTCGGCTGCTGCAAGTTTAAAAGCAACGGGTTAGTAGTGTCTGCTCCATGCCTGCCTATATCAGTTTGCTTTGCTCTGTGCCAGTTGTGTTGGTGGACTGGAAATAACAACATATATCTAGATAGACCTTTTCCTTCACGAGCAGGAACTGGTTGCTGTTTGGACAGGGCGAAAGAGGATAAGATGGTGGCTAATATTTTTACATTTAACTGTCAGTGTCTTCATCCTAGGAAAAATGAACTTTTATGATTTAGAATTTATAGAAAACCCATTCCATTCCAGCTGCCAAACAAACAGTTTTTGATTTTCATCTATTCTAAAGAGACTACATAGAAAGAGGCGCAGTCTGCTCGATTGGAATGACGCTGACAGAAAACTAAAAATTCCAATCGTGACATTTCGTCTCTTTGTTTACTATAGACTCGTTAATCTATACCTACAGGATTGCTATGATTCTTTGTTTGTTGTGAAATTCCATAGTTTTTCCAAGTTTCCTCGGTTAAAGTGCCGATTTTTTTCTGAGTACTGAGTTGTAATATGATAACTTAGTAAATAAAACAAATCAATGTCAGGGTGGCCACAACCTTTTCATTTTGAAATTCCCGGTTTTCCCGGGCAAAAATTCAAGGTTTTCCAGACTTTGATTGTCCATTTTCGTCGGCATATAGCAAAATTTTCAACTTATTTCATTAATTTGGTTGTTTCATAACATTCAAATAATTGAACACTTGGACGAATTTGATTCTATTCTAAGGTTTTCATCACATTTATATAAATGATAGAAAAAAACATCCTACACAAAATCGTTATGGGGTTTAAGTCATGTTTACAATTTTTTTTGTGGTGTTACAGAATTGTGTTACTACAGCTCACAAAATCCACGTCTCTTGAATTTCAAATTGTTCTGAGTGCGTTCAATCATGTCACAGTAAATTCAGAAAAAATGTTGTTTTCAGACGTTTTACAGTCAGTTATAAATGCACCTTCAAGCGTAATATAAATTTTTGCTAAACATTTATCATACTGATTCACAGAGGATTGTTATAATTACCCACACACAAAACTTTCGAGGCTCCACTTAGCAAAAATTCGCTGTTACTTTCCGTTAGCAAAAATATTTTTTTACTGTTGAGTTAGCACTTTTTCATCGGATCGGATAATTAGCTCAATTTGAGTAAAAATAACCCATTTGTTACTAAATTTAGCATTTATAGTAGCATGGACTCGAACATTTAGTCTAGGCACGAATCGCGTTCGTTTGACAGCTTTTTCTCCGGGTGTTTTTCGTTCGGTCGTCGTTTCGTAGTGAGAAAAATGTAGAGAAAATTGAATATTTAATTTGTTTTCCTACTTTCAATGAAATAAAAACCGATAAACTTTGTGATTGTTCTTTCGAACAATCGATCGGTCGTCGGTCAACAATGCTGTTTCCTGTGCCGGTGATTGTTACTGGTTCCCGGCGTTTCCAGGCTGCTACAAAACATCTGTCCGGAAACTGGTACGAATCATGCATGAGTTCCGGTGATACCTGCCTGTGTTAAGGCACATCACACAGTTGGTTCCAAGCGATCCCATTCCAGTCAGAAGCGTGCTGGCGGAAACATGAGCAAGCAAGAAGATTACGTTGAAGAATCGTGTCCAGAGGTAAGAGGAAAATTATATTATGAATAAGTTTAAATTTGAAACTAAACTTTTTATTTTCTAGTTTTCGGCGGTACGGAGCAAACTAAAAGCAAAAAAAAGATGCGGAAGTGCCAAAGTGATCGGAGGAATCGAAGCTGGTGGGACTGGCGATTGTGCTGGTAGAGAAAGTTGCGACATATTAAACAGAGGAAGCAGGGCGATTTCGAATTCAAACTTCAACATTCCGCTGACTATGGTGGAATTCCGATATTAGTCCTCATTAACGAATCCGAGTCCAACACGCCATTTGTCGGAAATCATATGTATAAGGTAAGTTTGTTTTTCTTAATTTTATGTTCTACATGAATTAGGAAATATTTAGAGTGTTTGCCAATTTCTAGAACCGAACCGGATTTACCACTTACTGGATTTTCTGCTTTAAATTTTAAGCAAGAGTGTAATTTTCTGTGTAATTATATTCATGCTTTGCTTCCAAAGTTAAAAAAAAACTATTTCAGTTTTTATTTACAGTCTTAAGCTGAAACATTGATGAGAGATCTCTTGCATTGCATTAAGATTTGGAATTAGGTAATATCCTAACTGATTGCATATTTGAATATGAAATGAGATACCTTCTTGAAAATTTGGATAAAATAAGCTTGAAAACCTAGAAGTATTCATTTGATGAACAAAATTGATAAAAAAGTAGAAAAGTCTAATTCAGGTTTGGAAGACATTAGTTATTAAACAAAAGTATAAATAGAAAATCATCATGTTGGTAATGTTTATGGTATAACACCAGAATATTTTTTTAAAGAATTAATTTCCCCTGCCTCTCCCCAACAATGTCACTTTCACCTCTCCTCCATGTAATATGAAACAAGCTTTTGGCATTTATATTCATTTGGTTTTGTATAAATTGATAACCTCAATGTTTGATGTTGTTTTCAAAGCATCTTCCAAACACTTCTCTCACTGATATGAACAGATGCAAGTTTCATGCATGCTTATTACAACTGATTATTTTTCCATATCAGCGTTTTACATGAACTTTTCTGATTCTACTGGATAGTACCAAAATTTTATGTAGAAAGTAAAATGAAAAACCTAAACCTGTGTTTCATGAAAGTTATTAATATTGTTGAATATGTTTCTAGCAAAGCCTGAAAAAATAATATATTTTTTTGCACTTCTTAAGTATATCTATTTAAATGAATTGATCGGCCTTAAAAGTTTAATTTGAGTTAATCTGATTTTTAGACTGTGCCTGTGTTTGAAGTTTTCAAAGTAATTTCTGTTTTTAATTTTCAGCTTTCCTGACCGGCTGCAAACAGGGTTGAAGAAAACCTGATGTGATGACCAGCTGAAGCCCGTTGTGTCGCAGAAGGCCCGAATTCGGATATACTTAGTAATGTTGCGGGTAATGCAATAAAATTTAAAATAAATTCAAGATCAGTTTTTTATTTATTAAAAAAAAAAATTCATTCGGAAACAAACGGTTTTATTGAAATTTTAAATTTACTAGTAATTTTCAGTAAAAAAAAATTTGCTTAAAATTTAGCAAACAGAGATTATTTTTTACTATAAAATTAGTAAACATTCAGTCAGGACACTTTTTGCAATTTTGCTAAAAGTTTAGTTAAATTTTTTTGCTAAATTGATTGCTAAGTTTTTAGCTGGTCAAATTTGAGCAAAATTTTGCTAATTTTCGGCCTCGGAAATTTTGTGTGCATGTTTTTTAAAATCACGGGGCAATTATGAACACTTGTTTTTAGGCATTGTTTGACTATCTAAATTTATTTTTTATGTTTAAAATAACAATAACCGTCAAGTTCTTGAAAATAAACCGGCATACATATCTTTATCAGTTTCTAAAATATGTGATTATAAGATTGTATGGACAAGATACCTTGTTCCTTTGTGAATACAAAAATGTCCCATGGCTAATTAACGGTAAATCTTCAAAGACCACAAATCGTATCTAGACGCAGTGTTTAGATTACTCTAGAAACATTGCCAACACTAAATATTTTTACGTAACAAGAATCTAAACAGTGTTCATTACTACCCCATATTAACTTGGGTGATTATGAACAGATATCCGAATATTTTTTCCGAAGAACAGTTGTCTTCTGTTTAAGCTAAGTTTTAAAATTTTTTAAAACTTAATTTTTGATACAAGTTGCAAAAATACAGTCCACGATCTACTTCATCAAAAAATTTCAGTCATTTGGCATTGTCATGAACATGTGGTTATTTGCAGGATGCACTTCTTGTAGGTCAATTAATGGATTTTCAAAGGATTTTCCAAATTTTCATTAAACTGTGTATGCCACTCGTTGCATTGCTCGATGTTGTCAGCACTCGACGTAATTATCGAACTCGGCAAGCCCCGTGGGATAAATTTACGACTCGTGCTAAAAAATAAACTTTTTGCAATGAATATCCAATAAGAAACCATTCACCATAACATACATAACATTAGTTTTGTATCTTGAATTCTGACTTCGAAAGTTAAAGAAAATATTGGCAACAAGTTACAGAGTCTTCATTTAACAGATTTGAGAATTATTCAACAGCATATCAAAGTTTGAGATACAGACAAAATTTAATACCTACATTTATTCAATTCAGATTCACTCATTGTTTATTTACTTTAAACTAAGGAATTTGAATTTCTAAAAACATAGAAAAAAATTGCCAAAGAAATTCAAAATTATGATATCTAAATTTATTAGAATAAAATTAAAAGTATCGTTAATCAATATAAATAAGAAACATTTATTTTTGATTTTCAAAGCGAAGTAAAATTAAATTTTGCAGTTTACATTGATTGATACTCGAATTAAACTACCTATAGTATTTAAAAAAATCTGAACTTCAGAGCTCATGGATTTTGAGTTCAAGGAAACATTTCGATACATAGAAATTGCAAAATTTGAAAGAAATTTAAAAAAGAACAATGTACTTTTGTGTGGTACCCATAAAAAGTTTAAAAATACACAGCAAAAAAATTCTAAAAGTACACGGAATCTAAAAAACGAGTGATCTATTTTTTCTTGAGTATAATTGCAAAAAGATGTAATTTTAAACTCTTTTTGATGTAATATTAGACTTTTTTCAAAAATAGGATAGAAATAAACTGTTTTGATGTTATTTTACATTGCGTCATGCAAAAATCAACCGGTCAATGAAATTTATGTCACAAACAGTGTAAAGTTAGATCTGTTTGATTTAAAATTGAATGTAAACAAAGTAAACAAGTCGAAAAATTATTCGGAAACGAGTCGATCAAAGGCGTAGCTACCTACAGCAGCACTTCTAGAGTCTTTTAAAGTCGTAAGTATACGTGAAATGAAGAATACGGTTGAAACTGACTAGTTTTTTCTCCATTACAGCAAGGTCAGATTTTTTCGCAGAGGCTGATATCCGGACAGCTATTATCCGGAGAAACTTTTGTCAGATCAATTCAAGTGTCCAAGTGCTAAGCGAAAGATCATGATTTTCCGGAACCATTCGAGGATACTGATGACGCTGAACTGCAGTAAAAACATCCCCGTGCTGGGAATTCTGATGCAACAACAATTCCAGCTTGACGCTTTCCGTGATGGTGTTTTAATTTTCAGTTATGTAAATAAATGTGAATTAAAAATAATACATATGGGTGTATTCATTCAAAGACAAAAGCAAAAACCTGAATATTTAGCAAAAATATCCATATTTACGATAATAAATTTAAAAATTTACATCCCTGTGTATTTTTAAACGACGGCTTCTGTGATCCGATCTCGTGCATTGATTTCGATCTAAATTTACACGCCTCAAAAATTACATCCTGGAAAAAAATAAACCGTGATAGAATTTTACATCGAAATCGATGTTCCGTTTTCGTGCATCGTTTTCAATCTAAATTTACACGAATTTTTCTTGCTGTGTAACATATCTAAATTCTCTACTAAATTTGACTCCATATTTGATTTCGATCTTTTTTTAAATATTCTTAGCATGATTCAGTCATGCTTGGCAAAAGTCATCGTCATGAGGCGTGAAGCTGTGACTGTGAAGCCTCTTGGTCCGTCAAACTCAATTGACTGTACCTTAACGACCAGTCACTTCGTTTGCCAGTCATTCATTCCCCATTCATTTGAAGCTAAAATAATAACCTAGTCAAGCAATCGCATTCAAGCGACCGATGACGAACAAGAAACGCATTTATTATTATTGTTGCTCCTGCCAGCAAGCCGAAGACGACCGAAGAGGAACAAGAAAAGCATTTATTATTATTGTTGCTCCTGCCAGCAAGCTCGTTTTCAGTTTTTTATTGCTATTGTTGCTCTCTGCCAGCAAGTCGTTCATTTAGTTGTACCTGCCGTCAGCAGCCGGTCGAAGTGTGAAGAGATTTGCCAGTCACTCTCAGGAGAAATTTTGACCATGTGTAGGAGCTTCGCCAGTCGATGATGGAGAAATGTTGATTGTTGTCGTGCTTTATCCGTCATGCGAGTAGTGAGGCTCCGTCAATTGAGAACAGTGCCAGTCGTTTGAGGAAACAAAACTAGTCGGGTCAAGCGTGACGGGCGAAATTTACCATCACTGGATTCAGTACTATCAAACATTGCAAACTATATTTATAATTTATAGAAAAACTGATATCATAAATTATTTTAACAATTCAAATTATAGAAAAACAGATCTATTTTTTGGCAATAAAAATATTTTCATAAAAAAAATCTTAACGTTTTCATTTTTCATTCAGTAGAGGATTAGTTTGCTATGCAGCAAAATGTGGATTTGATTTCAGTGAAAAAAGTAACAGTTAATTATACAACATATCTATATTTTTAGGTTCAGTCAATTTCTCGGGGTAAAATATTTTCATAAAAAAAATCTTAACGTTTTCATTTTTCATTCAGTAGAGGATTAGTTTGCTATGCAGCAAAATGTGGATTTGATTTCAGTGAAAAAAGTAACAGTTAATTATACAACATATCTATATTTTTAGGTTCAGTCAATTTCTCGGGGTAAAATTATGAGATAACTGTTCCGGTTATAACGTATTTTGTAATGTTTGCTTGGAAATAACCCCTGTATCAGAACATATTTTATAAATTTCTTCTAACACATGCTAAGCTAAAACTAATTTTAAGGATGTATGCAAAAATATAAGTTGAAATAATGTTAATGTTTTAAAAATCAAAACAAATTTTCAGAAACTATGAACAAAGTTATAAAAAGCAGCTTACGATCAAAACTTGATGTGTACCTGTTTTTAAATCTGTAAAGCTTTTATTTCAAAAATAGATTGTGCCGTCCCGAATTCGAACCATTTGTCAGATTCTGTCAAATCTAGTTCTGAAAATATTGGGTTTTGAAATTTAAAAATAACTAAGTTTTGAGTAAAATACATCATTTATAACTGATAAACCGACAATCCTATTTAAACAGCAAAAACAGATTTCGAATCTATTTATTTTTCTCCATTTGATAGAGGATTAAGATATTATCTAGCTATTCTAGATTCAAATGAACAATGCTTGAAAAAAATCCTCAAGTTAAAAAAAAAACAATAGAAAAAATATAACTATTTGTGACATCATTGAACAACATTTATGAGCTTTCGATATAAAAAATTTAAATTCTATTTACAACTTTGTTGAAGACTTCAATTTTTTTTTGACTTATGCTTTTAAAAACAATATTTGATTCATTTTGATTAAAAAATATTCCAAAATATCCTTAAATTCACATGTTTTACTAGACTGTGAAAAATAAACTTAAAAGACGCCTCAGTTGTCTCAAAATTCAACTATTCGCGGTCTTCGTAAAAGTTGATCATTGATTCGAAACCTACGATTCCAGTATCTTATAAAAGTTCCAAAATGTGGCTAAAAAATGTCTTAAGTTAACCCTTGAATCTCGAAATCTAGAGCTAGCAGGGAAAAACCAAACTGCATATTTGGATATGTCACTCTCAAATTAGTCAAATTAGCTCTCAAGCCGCCGAAAGAACGTAAATTTGGTTGACTCGTGCTATTGGAAAGAAATAATTATGTTATTTTACCATGGGTTTTTTTCAACATTCAAATTCAAGGATTTTTTTTTTATAAATGCGTCACTCAAAACACAAACATGTATATTCTGAGGAAAGTACCATGCAATGTTGAATCATTTAAACCACTCACCCTTATGAAATTTTCACTGGATTTTTATAAATTTTATTTCAATTTTCGTCACGGATCAGGTTAGAAAACAGTTTATTCAAAATTTTCGCAAGTTTTGAAAGGAACCTTAACATGACTGAGTAGGCTGCGGCCGTGGATGACGGGTGTGATTTTTTTCGCTACGAATTTTATCCCGAAAAAATATTTCATTTTTACATATTAATTGTTATTTGTGCTGAAAAATGGTTCAGAAGTTGGATGATTTGAGTTTGCATAGTATATATTCTTGTTTGGTAGACGTTCTACATGCCCAATTTATTGCCAAAATTGGTGGATGATGTTTAGTGGCCGATGTAACAGCTGGAGCCGGTGCTGAAGCTGAAAGGAAATGTACTACTACTTCAACACAAGATACTTCCTGCGAATCATTCTTCAGATCAAACTTTCGAAGAAGTCCCGGATTACATAACAATTTCTATGAAGCTGAAGTCAGAATCTTTGACCAATTGGTTGAAGATACTATAAGGATATATCATTGCATACAATCAAATGGTTCTTTGAAGAGGAAGGAAGAATGCGCTGAATTCGGTGAGATTGTTCAATTTATAGGAATTTGTGGAACCATTATTATTATATTGACAAGTCCTACTTGCCATGTAGGATGCCCCATATCTAAAACCCTCCCATTCCTTTCTGAAACAGCTTCATGGGTCGTATGAGTTCTCTGCACCTAAAGAGTTTATTTCGCTGTTTCAGAACTTTCCTATCATGATTACATTGACTTGCCACGGTGTGCATTATAGTACCTCACTGAAAATCAAAGCGGCACTTGAAATAAGTATTGAAACCAGATACTTATTTTGGCATCTCGTGTTGGCTCTGATTAACAGTTGTTCTGTATGTATCAGCCTATGCAAGATGGGTGTAGTCACCCTTTGCTATGCTATGCTATGCTATTTTGAAAGGAATCTTAACATATTCAAGCTTTAAAAGTGTAATTTGAAGTTTTCTGGATAAATTATGTCCAGTGATCGAAAAAAGATAATTTTCCAAACAGTGCGTTTGATAGGTTTCCCTTTTAACTAAGCAAATTTTCAGCGATGTCAAATTTATTATAATTAAGCCACAAAAACACCGTGTCGTGCATAAAGATGATTGTCTTGTGTTTAAACACTACCACTGGAAAGTTGTAATTTAAGTATCTTTTGCATTTCCATTCGAAATTCAACTTTAATTTGCTTGCTCTTATATGATTGATAGTTTTTTTTTTAAATAATTGTAATCATGTGCGATACTTAAACAAATTCTAAGAGGCCTTGAATTTCTCATCTCATTCTTCAAGGCAATTTTTAACTCTAGGTTCCGGTAAAATTAGTGAGTTTTTTCAATTTAAAGGTAGTTGAAGAGAATAAGAGAGTAGTTTAAAAATTTCCAAACTTATTCTTTTTTGTAAGAAGTTCTTTCACTTTTTTATACTGTTGAATTCTGACTTGATAATTGAATTTTGGGTTGAATCCCTGATCGAAGAACCAAAACTGAATTTCGGATAATTTTCCCGGTTTTGGGTCTGAATTCCCGGTTTTCCCGGTTCAACTTTCAATTCCCGGTTTTTTCCCGGTTTTCCCGGTTCTGTGGCCACCCTGCAATGTAAAATTTCAACTGTTTGTTAAGACGTATGAGAAACCACTCTACGATGCTCACAAAGTTTAAACCAAGCATCGTAGCGGAACCCTTGATCTAATCTATGGTAAAAAGTCTATGGTTATTGGGAATAATTTAATGCAGACCCCTTAACTATGCATTGAATCCGTTTCTGGCAGGCAAAAAGTGTTGCCTGTCTAGTAGACACCCAGCAAATAACTAAAAATGAGAAGTTCCATGGATCGCAATCTGTGCAACCGGTTTCTACGCAATTTGACAGAGGTTTCTGATGGATAAAGAAAATTATGTTAGAACCGAATTTAAGAGGTCAAATGCTTCGAGATGCCTACTCATGAAAAGTTTCCAACCAGATTCCAATTGGTTTTTTCAGGTGAATTTGTGTTAAATATCATGATTTTCAAAGATTTTGCTTTCGTGGTAAAAATAATAGATCAATACATGACTGAAAAAAGTGTACAAAGATAAAAAAAGAGATTTTATGATAAAGTAAGAGTATTTCTTGAAATCAACAATTTTTTTTAAATATCATATTAACACCTTCATTTCCTCCATAGAAAGTTTTTCGATTGTACACGCTGACGAAAGTTGAACGCTACATCATGGACGACGAAACATATGTGAAGGCCGACTTCAAACAGATTCCCGGCAACCTGTTTTTCACGGCCAGTTCAGCGTTCCGGAGCATGTCCGCGCTCAGAAGATGTCCAAATTTGCAAATAAATTCCTGGTTCCTTCAAGTCATTTGTACATGCGGGAAGCGGAGTGCACCTTTCGTGACCCAGGACACGATGAACGGACAGGTGTACATGAAAGAGTGTCCCAGAAACACTGTCGTCAAGTCGTTAGAGGAGAGATCGGGCCTTGAATCGTGCAGAGGAGAGGTAAACCTCGAGTCGATGCGAGGAAGGGTCGGATCTCAAGTCGTTAGAGGAGAGATCAGGCCTCAAGTCGTGAAGAGGAGAGGTTTGTGTGGGAATCTCGAGTCATTGCGAGGAGATGTCGGTTTTCAAGTCGTTAGAGGAGAGTTCAGGCGTCGAGTCGTAAGGATGAGAGGTTTTGCTGAAAGTGGTCACGTTAATGAGTATTGCCTTGGAGCGCATTAGCGCGAATAGACCTCCCACTATTGAACCATAGTGTACTAAACAGTTCGAGGTGGGAACCAGGTCTGCGGCCCCAGGTGGAGTTTAGGGAGTAGGGGGTATACACGGAGTATATCTCTTCCCATTGTACCAATATGGACCCGGAGGAGCAAACTGGGGGGACGCGGTGGCTCGCCGTGCCTTGAAATACAATCCGTAAACCGGGATTTACCACCTGTGGTTAAAAAAAAAACAAAAAAAAAAGAACTACCTTCGAGGGATACCCACGGGTAGAGAAGCTCTCGATGCCGGGCGAGCCTCTTGAGTCGGAGTAGGATGCCGTCACCGTCACATCCGAGTCGTAGCGTTCAAAGTCCCGAATGTGTGCCGTGACAAGCGCGAGTCCAGGACACGATCTGGCACACAACGTGCAGAAAAAATCCGCGGGCCGAAAGGCTGATGTCATGCTGAAGCAACTAGCAACGCGACCTACAACGCAACGTTCACACGACTAACCAGCTCTCATTTGATCTCCATGGAAATCGCGCAGACCTGTCATACTGGTCGCTTTGTGTAGCGCGACCAATCTGATGCCAATGTGTTTAGTAGCGCGACTAGTAGGAAATCCAATAGGAACATTGTTTTTTCTCGATTTGAAGCAGTGATTCCGGGTTTTAAGCACAATAGTACGAAGATCTGTCCGAACTTGTGATAATAAACTAAAAACTATCTTAATCGGCGAGAAAATTTTCATGAATTCTTAGTTCCGGCAAAAAAAACAAGGAATTTTGTCGGTTCAAATTTCGGCATTCTTGCAATCCGGGTCGTGATTTGATGAGTTTTTGATGGCTCCGGAAAGAAAGGAGACGATTCAAAGCATTATCAGATGTAGAGAAGTGATGATTTGTAGGGAATTTCAAAGTGACAGGTCGCGCCAGCATGACATACCAATGCAATGCAACGCAATCTTATTGGAACGTTGCGTTGCGTTGCGTTGCTAGTTGTTTCAGCATGACATCAGCCAAAATCCTAGGAAACTACTGAACCGCTCAACGTGAAATTCGGTATGTGTTGGTTATGAAGACCAACTATGGTTTCTCTATAATACTTAAAAGGCCTCCGATTTATGAGAGGCGGGCCCCCCCAAACTCTAAAATTTTTCGAAGGATTAAAAAAAAATAAAAAACATAAACGTGTTGACATGATGAGATGATTTATTAAATTGTCAAATAAGTTTTGATAAAATTAATTGATACATCGTATTGATAGATTGATTGATTGAATTGCGTTTATTTGGGAGGGTGCCGTGCGCTTAGCTATTAAGCACCCTTCGTATTGATAGAACCTTCCCATTTTAATTAATGAAGACTCTCAAATTTCATAAATGTAACGTACATGTTATCAACAAAAACAATTTCAAAGTGTTTTTTTTATAAAGCTTGGTACACTTTTTGATTAAATGGAGGACTCCTCCCACTTTCAAAATTTTGTTGTTTTTTATTTCAATTTCAAAGATATTCCTATTTTTGTAAAAGTTGAAGAAACTTTCAAACCTTTAAGTAATATTGAGCCCGACGACTCAAAAAACAGATGCTCAGTTTTCATTAAAATAGTCCGCTACCGAAAAATTATGAATTTTATTTAAAAGAAATTTTTCTAATCAAAATAAATTTATCATATTTTTGTTGAGATTTGTCCAATCCAAGCAATCGATGGGACAGATAACAACATACACATAATAAATAAACAATCAAATATGTATCCATAGGGATGATTTTCTTATAAATAGGATGTTAGGATAGTAAATAAAGTATTCTTGGGATGAATAAACCCATTGGGCTTAAAATCCCGGAAAAAAAAAGTATTCCAGTTTCTACCCTCAAGTAGTAAACATCTCCTTTCCACTGCCCAAGGTGCTGCAACAACAAATTTTCTTTTGAAGAGGGAGCCAACGAACTTGATAAAATAATGTAAGTTAAGAACAAGATAAACCTATGCGTGTACGTGCTTTGATTTCAAAGACAATAGGAAACTTTTGCGTAGGACAGCAATAGTCTATGTACAAAATATCACTTCAGAGGAAGGATTTAAATTAAGAGCTCAAAATAAATAAATTTATAAATTAAAGTTAAGCAAATAATATTCACATAAGCTACATACATACTTACGAAAAACAACATTATTCCGAATTCAGGAAGAAGTGGAGGTACTCAAATATTTCACTCCATCCAATTTTGAATTTTTTACGCCGATTAACCCCTACGAAGATAATACATGAATGATTTGTCAAACTGTTCGAGTAACCCCGAATTCCCCAGTTGATTCTTCACGGTGGCGGCTGTTCTCCACAGTACACAGTATGAGGGAGGGTGGTATTTTTGATTCACTAGTGTTGGTACCATTTATTTACTAAACACTTTTTCTCCCCCATCAAGCGCACGATCTTTTTTTCCAAATCAAAATAGATTAAGCCCCATTTGGCTTCCCAATTTCCAGCACGCATTCCCAAAAACTACAACAGACGCCATATTTCCGGATTCATATTCGTCAATTACTCACAGTCGAACGGATCGATACACCGGATCCGTGCGCATCGGTATGCTTTTTTCCTCGGAATTCACGACATATTTTGCAAAGGTGAAACAGAGGCCTATCACTGTGTTCGCTGACTTGGTTCAATACGAGGATTAACACGAACGGGATAAATTTGTTTGATCATAAACCGCAGATCACTGTTCACAAGGGGTCACACTTTTGCACAATCACAAGACGGCGGCAATAATAACGCAAACGCACGAACCGTGAACAAAAATCGAGAAACGGATAACGTTTGCTAAACCGAGACGAAATAAGCGAACACCCAACCGACCCGAATCGCTGCTAGTGAGAAACTGAATTTTGGGGCAACGCATTCGCCTAGAAAACCTTTCGCAAGGGCGAAAGGTTCATGCGTTCACGCGTTCATGCACTTGCAAGTTATTGGTTTGAACACGCTGATATTAGAATCCTCGTACTGTAATTAATGTTTATCAACTCAATATTTTTAAAAATTCAGTGGATCCGTGCATCACTAAAAATTAAAATTCATAAACTCATAACTGTGTTTATGACTACATATTTTTATCATTTTTATAACCAAATTTTATTTTGCCGCAATGGGTTTGCGAAGCGTTCAATTTGCATGGTTTAAACACCGACTAATCAGTGGTTTAAAATTTGCAACAATTTGGAATAATCTTTATCAGCCTATGAACTAACAATGAACGCGCATTTCAATTTCCGCTAGCGAATTAATGTCGGTGTAGAAGGGAGTTCATTTTTCAAAAAAAAACAAAATAACCGAGTTGTTCCAGAACGATTTCTACCGGTAAAATCGAAATCCTTTAATCAAATTACCGTTCCGAAGAGATTATACCATTTAAAATGGGTAGTGGTGACGAGGAGAAATGCCCGGCATCCGGAAGTGCCGCACCGGAAATAACGACCAAGCTGAAAGTTCTCGCTCTGCACGGTTACCGCCAGAACGGGGACGGCTTCAAATCCAAGCTAGGCTCGTTCCGAAAGTTCATCAACAAATACGCGGAGCTGATTTTCGTAACGGCCCCGCACGTGGCGCCTCCACTGCCGGACAGCCCCGAAGGTCAGGAACCGGACCCGGCGCAGCGTAGCTGGTGGTTCAATAAGGACGACGGCACATTCAAGGGCACCAATCGGAACGGACCGGCCATCGGATTCGAGCAAAGCTTGAAACTGGTGGAAGACGTCTGGAAGCGTGAAGGTTGTTCCGGGTTGTTGGGATTCTCGCAGGGGGCGTGCTTCGCCGGGTTACTTTGCGATTTGAGTGCCCGGGGGATGACGCTCATCAAACCGGAGTTTGCGGTGCTGTCGTCCGGTTTCCGCTCTGGAAGTTTGGTGCATCTGAACTTTTACGAGAACAAAGTCCAGATTCCGTCGTTGCATATTTTCGGGGCGGCCGATGAAATTATCCCGAAGGGTAAGTCTATTTACTTTCTGTTTTTGTCTGAATTCGACCAGATGTTCTTAGGATCAAATAAGTAAATAAAAAAAAGTATAATAGGTGAATAATGAATAAGAACTGAACATGATTATTTTACAATCATTTTATAATGATACCACAAAAGGTTCTAAAGGTCGGCTATTTCAACAAAACTCCAGAATAGCTGGTTCAGAATTTATTTTGAAGACTTTGATTTTTTTTTATATTTTGTTTATTTGAAACGGCTCATACCGTAGGTTCAAATAGCCACACTCTTGTTTTTGTATTTACAATTCACTATTTAAAACTAGTATAATTGAAGAAAACATAATAAAGAAAAGGGAAGACGAATTTAAACACGATGATGTTGATTAAAGAAACATTTTTTTAAATAGAATTCCTGACTTCGGTTACATATAAAAATTCAAATTTTACTTGATTTAAAATTTGAATCCAATTCAGAATTATTCAATCAAAATATGTAGGCAACATTTCTGTCTGGGCAAGTGGACTGTATTTTTGGCGAACTATCTAAAAAACTCGCTTAATTTTACTCTTTATTATTCTCAATCTTTTCTCTAACATTCACTTTGGAAGGTCACTTGTTGATAGGTTACATCGCGAAGAACGACGTATAAATATGCGGATCAGATTAACTACTCGCTTCCATCACGGCGCGCACTTCTATTTAAATAAATTAGAATGTTCTGGATTGCCTCCATACAAACGATGCTTAGCGCGCCGGGATAGTTCTGAAATCTTCCGTGCGTGCCCATGGAATAAACGGCAGAAATTTCTTGAACCCTCCAAATAAGATCTAATGAAATTATAATGTATTTTTCTGGATCATATGAGAACCATCGAGATCTTTCTAATAAGTTCTATAACGCTGGAAATTAACAGAAATTATTCAAGCAGACTGGCTTAAATAATTTCCATTAGGGTCATTCTTCCTCGCACGCAATCGAACATTCTATCACTGATCATAATTCTATGTTCATGTTTTTTATTTAATTTCATTTTATATGGTGTTCCGTCTCACGACATAACCTGATGAACAATATTCATCCAATTCACTCGGTCCATGGCAACCGTTCTCCAATTTCTTGGGCATCCCATACTCGCCAGATAACGCTCCACTCGGTCGTTGTGTCCCCATAAACGGGGCAAGTGCAAACTTAGAAATTTTTTCACAAAAGTACCGTTGCTTTTTACCTAAATTTTTTTAAGTTTTTCACTTTCAACGGGAATTTGTTGAGAACTATTTAGAGATGCAACGGACGATAATTGATAATTTTTGAAGATATACATATGATTTAATCATTATTGGTCACCCTGATAAACTACTAAAACGCCTGACAGTATACTATCAAGCACGATTCAATCGCCGCTATAATAGTGTTGCCAAGATGTTTGTTCTATTGTAAATTTTTGTATTGTCTTTAAATTCGCGGGAAAAGTTGTAGTTTTAAATGAAGACAAAATTAAATTTTACTTTTCTGTTAACTGTTCATCGAACAAGAAGTGTTTTTTGTATCCGGAAAGGTCTGACACAACAACATATTCTTCTAGGACATGTGAAAGTTGAACTATGGTGAAATCCGTTTGCACTTGCCCGTTGTACCTAAAGCCCTATTAATAGGGCTAACAATGTTTCACATTCGTTATAAATTCTCCATTGAACAACCAAAACCTCAAACTCATGCACATCTGTACAAAACAATACGTTTCTCCACAATTTCGGCAGATATGAGCCAAGCCCTGGCGCAAACCTTCAACGAGCCGCAGCTATTGATCCACTCGGGAGGACATTTCCTGCCTGCCCAAGCCGCCCAGAAGCAAACCTATGTGGACTTTTTCCGGGAACGACTCCAGTTCCATCTGGAGGCGAAGGAAATCGAAAATGCAACGGCCGAAAACAGCATCCTGTTGGATGAATCCGGCGGCACCTCCAATTTGGCGGGAATCAACGGAGCTGCAACTTCGACGCTAGCCGAGGACGACGATTCGGATTGATGGATTCCCAAACAAAGGTAAAGGCTTTCGGTTTTTGTTTACGAGAGTATGAGAATGGGCCACGCACCCCGGTTCGATCATCCCAATCGGTTCAAATTAAGGTTTATTTAATTCATAAGTTAATTACATTTGTAAAATAAAAAATAGACAACACGATCAACGATTGCCGAAACATCCCCTTTCGTTTTCTTCTCTCTTCTAGTTAGTTCGCGCCGCTCGTTTGAAAAATCCGAAACTGTCCTAATTGAAGCTGAAGGAACTTGAAGAAAAAAGTCCAATGAACTACAATGATGTTTGTTTTTTGTCTAAGATATAATGGCCGAAAGTTTGTTCCATAAACGCTTGGTTTGAGTATGAGGCCAACAGTTTTAATCATTAAAATGTTCACAAAAAAATAAGGTGCAGATAGAGCTTTCCAATATGGGCAGATTGCAAGCAAACGGATGTGTGTGGTGAGGAAAGGAAAAAAGGTGAGTCAATCATGATGACAATGCAATATAGTGCGCTATCGATGGCCAAAACAGGAATATTGTTGAATGTCCCGAATCCCCTACAAAGAGTGATAGTGTAGTGTGTAGCAGTAGCAGGTTTTAGTTCTGGTACAAGCGATTCCCCCAACAAAACAAAAAATAGCAAAGCTCTGATCCACCTTAGGCCAGCTGGTCCTGTCCGTTGGCGGCGTCCTGGTTCTTCATCACGTCTGGTAGATCTGGGGGCAGGGAGTAGGGCGTCAAATCGAGCGACTCGAAGTCCCCGTTGCTCTCCCGGATGGCCAACCCGAGCTGGGCCGGAGACTGGGCCTTGGCCGTGGACACCGTGATGCCGCAGTCCTGCAGCGTCCGCTCGTCGTCCATCACCTGGTTGTCCTTGTTGAAGAGGCGCTGGTTCTGGGGAGGCACTTTCAGGATTCCTTCGATCATCCGCTTCAGCTCGTAGACGGGGGTTGTTTCTTTGGCATCGGTGAAGATCGTCGTCTTCTTTCGTCTGATCATCATGAAGACGTCCTGCGTGGAGCAAATGAAGGAAAGGGTTAATATTAGCAGGAAAAATAAAGATGTGGTGGGTTACAGGATCGCAGAATTACGAACCATACTATCTGCATAGTAAATGGAAATTGGGCAGAAATTATAAAATTCAAAGTTTCAATTTCACAAAGTAGATCGATTCCGCAAGAGCTTTGAACTAATGGTCCCTAACTGGGACATCTATTTGATTGTACATGTCTATGCGCACCTCGTATAGGTTATTCTTGTGACGGTTGTTTATAAACACGGTTTATGTTCATAGTATTGGAAAAAATTTAGTCTTCGGTTCACTGAAGCTGAACCTTAACCGGATTCACCCTTTTTACTGCTACTGTTGGCACCGCTGGCAACCGTGGTACGAACAGCAACGCCGCGAAGTTCTGCAGCATTTGTCAAAGTGACAGAATCGACGGTTGATAGGCGACAACGTGGTTTTATAGATTCTGAAGGCGAATTAGCTTTCTTAGCCGATCTAAGCCTTTCGTTATCTGTCCCATCGATTGCTACGATGAGACAAATCGCGGCAAGAACCAGAGCCACTGGAAGGTCGTCGGTGCAGAGCCATATGGAGGTAGTTGCGCCGGGGCCACTGGAAGGTCGGCGAACCGGAAACCGTGGAAGGTAGTCGGACCAGGACCCATCTGGAAGATCATCGGATACAGGTATCATGTGCCATGGAAGGTTGTTTGATCGGATCCTTGGAAGGTCGGCGAGTCGAGAGCCAGCGGAAGGTCGTTGTGCCATTGGTGAGGGGTCGGGCCAAAATAAAAGCGTTGAGCCGGAAACTATAAAGTCGTCGGACCGGAGCCACTGAGAGGTCGTCGGACCGGTGCCATGGAAGGTCGCTGGGCTGAGACAACGAAGCAGTCGTCGGGCTAGATTCACTGGCAGAGTCTTCATATTCGCACTTTGCCCTTCTTTGCAAAACGATTTTATTTCGTTAAATTCAAACTGCAATGATGCTATCGATAGTTCAATTCGGAAAGCATCAGAAAGGAAGCTTCGGGTAAACTCGGCAGGAGTAAACAGCAATCGGGGGAAACATCAGCGAAACGAACGTACAGTTCTGAAAAATCGTTTTCGTTCGGCAGCCGAACACATCAATCGGACAACGCATGGGGGCGTGGCTAAAAGTGATAGATACAAGGGAACGGGAAACGAGCGAGAGAAGGGTGCGAGGAACAGGGTTGCCAACATATTTTTTCAATAATCAGGGAACTGGTGAAATAAAAATCAGGCAAAATCAGGCTACATAAGTAACGGAAATTCCACTCAAAGTGATGACCTTTTTTTTTTTTTTAGTCATTCCTCTACATATTTTTACTGTGTTGTGAGTCTACTTGGTTGCATAATTCTACTGAATCAAAGCCGAAAGATTCCTTTTCATTCCCTTTTTTACATATGAATTAAACGGAATCTTTCGATTGCTTTCATTCAGCCACATTTTCGCTTTTAACTTCAGCAATGGTACCTAATTTAGTTCCGTACTGCCCATTTTTCATCACATTCGCAAAAATAAGGCAAAATAAGGCAAAATCAGGCATATTTATAAAAATCAGGGAAATTCAATGGCTTTTCAGGTTGTCAGGCACAGCCTCGAAAAATCAGGCAATCCCTGAAAAATCAGGCATATTGGCATCTCTGGCGAGGAATGTTAACTCGGTCCGTCGGGCAACGATCGCTCGTGTGCATTCGTGTACGGTCAGCTTCGTTCTGTTGTTTCGTTGTTGTGATTTTATTCCTGCGAGGCAAACATCAATGCAAAACTGTTTTCTTCGTTTTGTGCACATTGATGTGATGATTGGAACGAAGATAAAATCAATCTGCAAATAGCAAGTTAAACTCGGAAGAAATCAGCCGAATGATTCTTTCCGAGGCGAGTTTACGCATCTCTATTCACTGGTAGGTCGTCGTACCAAAAGCTATATGGAAGGTTGGCGGGCCGGTATCATGGAACGTCGTCAAATCAGGAAGGTTCATCAGTGGTGGTTGTCGAACCAATAGTCACTGGTGGACTTGCGAGCGGGGTACCACGGAAGGTCCCCAAGCCGGTGCCATGGAAGGTCGTAGAACCGGAAAGCCAAATAGAGGTAGTCGTGCTGGAACTACTAGGAGGCGGAGGCCTCTGGAAAGGCGACGAAGCAAAGGAGAAAACTTCGAGCCGCAGCAAAGGAGTCGAGACCAGAGGTCAGATGAGATTTGTCTCATCGTAGCCAATCCCAACATCGATCGATGGGACAAATAACTGTACACGGAAAATAATAAAAAGGTAAAATTTACCGAGACAGCAAAGGTGAATGCTCGCAAAAGCCAAAAAGGTAACTTCTACCTTCACAGCGAGGTAAAATATACCTGAAACGAAGAATGAAAAAAGGTAAAATTCACCGAGAAAAAATGTGAATCCAAAAAAGGTAAATTTCACCTCGTAGCGAGGTGAAGTTCACCTGAATTGAGCTGAATCAAAAAGTATAATTCACCTAGAAAGAAAGGTAAATCCAAATAAGGTAAAACTTACCTCGTAGCGAGGTGAAGTTGACCTGGATTGAGCTCAACAAAACGGTACAAATCATCTCGAAAAAAGTAACTATTTGACGAATCCGTTTATTGAGGTTAAGCTGTTTTGCCGTTGAGGAACAAGTTCTGCTTCGTGCACAATATGTGAAAAGCGGAACAAAATGGTAAGTGTTTTCTTAGATTTCATTTAGTTGTGCTGGTTCTCTTCATAATACTTTGCTTTTGTTTCAGATCGGCCCACAGAGCTTCGTGTTGTATTCCCGTCAGCCTTCAGATATTATTCCGGACAAGCCGGACCTGACAAGCTTGGCGAACAAAGGACTTGCCTCAACAATTTTTTAAGAACAAGGTGATATATTTTAAAAATAAATATTAGGTAACTCCCTATTTATTTCAAATAAATACCAATTTTTTCATGAATTGTGTTTTTTTTAAATTAATTATTATTGAAGAAACCAATCAAACAAACAAGCATTTACCTTTTCAATCAGTGAATGGGAAAACGGTATTATTTACTATTTTGCTAGGTGAATGAGAAAATGGTAAAATCTACCTTTTTGCTAGGTGAATTGAAAAAAGGTAAAATTTACCTTTTTGCTAGGTGAATGAAAAAAAGGTAAAATTTACCTCGAAAGAGGGGTGGAAAAAATTCACCTCGCAAAAAGGTAAATTTTACCTTTTTTTTATTTTCCGTGTAGTATTCGGCTAATTAACAATTCGATTATTGGAAACAATCCCTTTCTGAGAACGCAGAAACCGACATGAGAACTCGCTGGCGAGTGCTCTACATTCTACAAAAAGATTAATTAAATAGTCCAGTTTCTTTTAGCCTGGCTCCCAACATAACCAGACGTGTTTTGTATCTTATCAATAACTAAGAAAACCTCTTTTATATATTTTTTATAAAAAGTTATCAAATCATGTGTAACCATCCGGAAACTTCAATAACAACATACACATCATTAACAAACAAACAAATTATTGTAACCATGGTTCCCTATGAATATCTAGGGAACATGCTAGTATGAATAGAACGTGAAGTTAGACAAAAAAGTATTCCAAGTTCTACCACCAAGTAGTAAAGTCTCTTCTTTCCACCCAAGTGCTGCTTCAACAAAACCGTAAGCCAATATAATTTCTTGTCAGCTCAACTTTTCTTCATACAAAATTTTGGTACCTTTAGGTGAGTCTAGTAGAAGGCCAACTGAGCCAAGTTGTTCGGAAATAGCGTTGGAGAAAACCATTTATTGTAACTTATACAATAAATCAAAACTTCCCGCTATCTAATAAAGTCAATCTTTCTAGTCTGTGCTACGAGACTAACAATCGAAGTTGCTTCAAAAGCGGTTTTTTTCCTCGTCCGAACAGCCAGCAAGGAATCATCAGTGATATTCCAAGTAGCAGCTCTGAAAAGACGGAAATCCAAAGCAGCGTTACCAGCTCCAAGGAGAAAGAAGCCCTTTGCAGCGGTTCGAAGATTAAGACGACGGAGCTCTAGCTTTAGCAACGTTTGGTGGCATTGGAGCGTGAGTTCTGGTACTAGTTCATATATTGTGACTGATTCTTCATCATTTCTTGTTCTTTTGTTCAATTTTTGTTCGGTTTTGGTTTCGGTAAAACCATTTTCTTGTGGCCAATAGGGCGCTGTGTTTGAAATTATCCTGAGTTATCATTCTAGGGACGCTTAACTGAAATCTGTCTAGATGGGCATCGAAGAAGCGGCATGCCCAGAGAAGCTCATCGCAGCGTAGTCTAGCCGCTGAAATACGCACAGTTACGAGAACCATGGCTTGCAGCAAGTGAAGACGCTGGCTCCCGATTCCCAACAGTGCAGATCTTTTATTTCGGTGAGTGGTTCATAATGTTTAACCCAATAATTTGACTGTATTACGGTTCGGTTTGATTACTTTAAAAGAATTTATCTCTGGCTCAACTTACAAGGAAAGTCAAGTCGACAGAATTCATTATAATATTTTAAATAATTGGTAACAGTAATTCATGTTACCCTAAGTCTAAGTAATGACTCGGCCGACGACCTCTTACTTTTGTACCTTATAATGAAAGGCAGAGATAAACGAAATTCAACAACCACCAGCCAATCAACGTTGACCAGACTTGATGATTAGATTGAGTCGATTTAGGGTAGTTTTTTTTTTATTTCTTAAACCGTGGCATCTGAAAAGTTTCGTTTTGGTTCACCATGATTTTTTACAGAATTTTAATAAAACGTTTACATGAGTAAATATTTTTTTTTTTTATTAACTTTAAATATTATGTTCTGAAAAATCAACATCATTTTTGTTCCTTCTGTGGAACCAAGGCTGCTAATGGTTTTTGGGCCGATTTAGAATTTTTCCGCTGAAAATCTGTGTCGACATCGTATCTTATTAGATAAAAAAGTTATTAGGGGAGATGGGGGCATAATGGCCACCTTAAGGAAAACGGTTATTTAACCATAGAAAATAGCTATAATATGGAGGTTACATTATTGTTTCGTGTTCAGACACTTGAAAAGCCTATTCCCTAACGGGCTGAAACGTGAAAAACTAGATGAAAACGTTAAAAAATGCATTTTAAAATATTTTGCCAAAAGCTGAAAACCAGCCACTGTGGAGGCATAATGAGAACCCCCCCTGAGGCAGTATGAGCACCATTAATCAGAGCAAGATGTGCGTTTTTTGCCGGGGAATCTAGCAGCGAATTCAATTCGATGAAGTCAGGTGAGTCGTAGATTCATCAAACAAAGCAATAACAAAATAATCTAGGTCTGTTTGTAGAATACAAACAATTCACGCACGCTCATACATTAAGTGCTTTGTTCGGAGGATGATGCTACTAGCCGTATAATGTAACAATAAAAAAATCGATCATGAATTGTGAATGGAAAAAAATCACCTCGAACAGAAATCTAACTCTAGTCTTTTGATTACCTCTCCGACACCTCACCAATAGGCTAAATTGTCGGATGAAAACTAGTCAAGGTGTGGCGCTATAAATCAATTTTAATTCGCTGCTAGATTCTACGGCAGAAAATGCTCATTATGCCTCGATAATATGGTGCTCTATATGCCCCTAGTCAACAAATTTAAGTAAAAACGTGTTTTAAAATTGATAAAAGTGAAAAATCAAAAATTTTATGATGGTAAAAATTGAGAAACAATGTGTACATGACGTTGCAGTGCGTACATTATAGATCAAGGTTATTTTAAGATCATAAGAGCTTATTTCGTGGTGCTCAAAAATTATAATATTTTCTTAACTTGAGAACCAAGCTAGTTTTTTTAAATATCTCTGTAAAGATGATAAGGAGATTCCTTTTTTTGTGAAAAATTAATACTATAGGAAGTACGAAACAAATCCTCCTGAAAATTTATTTAAGAAAATACGCACTTTCGTAGAAAAGCGTAGTTCTCATTATGCCTCGGGTGCTCGTTATGCCCTCATCTCCCCTAGTTGTTGAACAGGGGTGTATTTTTTGGCATTAAAAAATAATCAAATCAGTTAACATCACTGCTGGTGCCTAGCGAGCGAGGCATTGTGCATGATTAGATTTCAAGCAATAACAGTGATGTCAGTTGAATTGGTTGTTTTTAAATAACAAAAGGCACACCTTTGTTCAACAGCTAACTACTTTACCGTCTTCAGCAAAGTTGTTCAGCCGAAAATTTCCGGAAGAAACAAAAATGAATAAGTTTTGAACCAAAACATGGCATCAAACTATGCCTTAGATATGAAGTCTCTTGTTGAAGACATTTTTCGGACTTTAATTTACACTCCTATGGTGTTGCTGTAAGGCTTTGTTCTATGTCAAAATATTTTTTAACGTTCCGGTGTCCTAAGCTAAACATTTTGGTGAATTTTGTGATTCTTATATCAAAACCGTCTGAATTGATAATTTAGTCTCACTACCTGCCTTTTTTTAACCTTCATGTAACAGTCCCCTGTAGGGATGAGATGAAGGATACTTAGAAAATTAAAAATAAATTCAAATAGGTAAATAAAATAAAGTAAAAATTTTAATTCGGAAACACTGAAGAAAAAATAAATAAACAAATTTCCTGTTGTGTTCATTATGGTTTCAGCATACCATAGATAAAAGACAAACATCTCAATTTTTAACCCAAAATACTGCTACTGACAGACCTAGAAACGTCTCAGGCATCGATTTATCTTAATCTTGCTAGATTAACCAATCATTTTCCTATCAAAGTAAGGTGCGCCAATTTTCACGTTGTCCGTCCGGCTATTTCCTGGCCGTTCATTTCAATCAAAAATTATTATCCGGGCCAGTGGCTCATAATTAGGGCTAAATCTTTCACTCTGTACCAGATTAAAAATAAAAGAAAAAAAAATTACAATTGGTGTAGGTACATGAGTAAACTGGCGTCGTCCGTTCAAAGTTCATTCGTCATCGTCACACCTTTATCAGTAGCAAGTCAGCTCATATATTGCCTTATGCGGTGTGTCCACTCACTTCCAGAGTGACCTTTCGCGTTGCAGCAGAATTACCTCTGCTTATTTTAAAATCTCAATAATATCAATCATATGGTGTTATGTAGGTTTTTTCAAGGACATAGCTCTGACATCGATGCCGATCCTAACCAAGCAGTTAAAGTTAAACAACTCCAGCTTCCCTTTGTCTCAAAGTAAACACAAAACAGAACCACAACACGCCAGCTCTAGGGACACTTACCATTGTTATTGCTGGATTTAGCAACCGGCTGCCTGGAGCGTTAGCGAGCAAAATCGAGAGATTTGTCCTTGGGGCCGGGTCAGAATACCTTCCGAAAAGGTAAGGCGACAGCTGCGGATAGGCGAAACCGGCAGGATCCCACAATCACACAATACTCGAGGGAAGGTCGAGATAAGGATTGCTCAACAGTGGCCCAGCGGACAATCTAGCGCGGAACCGTTGCTTCCGGATACGTGGTCCTTGGAGCACTTCAGCAACAGCAAGAAATCGGGCTAGCCGTGATTGTTACTTATTGGTTCCGACACTTTTTTCAAGTTTCTCGTGCTTTTTTTCGTTGGCGATGATGATTATAACTGACTGACTGGACTTAACTGACGGATACGCGAAGGCCGCTGTGTTGGCTTTTGACAGTCGCACGCATGCATAGCCGTAGGCAACCGAACATTTTTAGGTAGGGCGAGGTATATTTATACCGTCCGATAGGTAGGACTAAATTGGGAAGGCCTTTTGCCAGAAATTACCCCTGTTTACCCGGCTGTTTTGAAGCAATCATGGCTTTAATTTTGTTCATATTACTTAAGAAAAGAAGAATTTTATAATCCCAACTTTTATGTAGTTATATTAAAGCTGTTGGACATATGAGAGCATAAGCGTTGACGATTGATTTCTACAGTCTAATCTTTTGTTTAGTATCGCAGCGTTCATTTCATTATGTATATTTACTTCTCCAGAATCAGTATAAAATTGCTTTCTTGTGATAATAAATATATTAAATATATTCACTGGAAAAATCGTGCGCGTTAATCCATATCGTGGGTTGAAAAAAAAATGCATACATTATTCGGTGGTTTTAGGAACCAAAAACCGTGGGCCATAAGAATTTTGATTGAGTTTGAGACGCCTGAATGCATGCAAACAGTTTTCTTTAATTGTCCATTAACGAACAGGCGAATCCTTGATACAAAATTTTATAGAGAAATACATTTTCTGTTTTCCGCCAGCTCCGAAATAAAGCTCTTGTTTGCTGAATACCTTGGTCATCTACGAAAGGGACTTTTTCCGGACTTTCGGGGGACGTCTACAACACATTGTTGAAAGGTTAATCCTCTTGAGTGTCAATATTAGTGTATTGGAAGGTTGGCGGCTTGTAACTTTATTCGGGTGCATCCAAATAAAAACATTTACTCGGGGACCCTCAATGAATTCTTGGAATCTTTAATTTTGCATCATCATTTTTTTTATGGACACTCCCTGAGACTTACTTACTTACTTAGTGGTCCCGCGCCGATCCTCCGGTGCATAGGGCCGTGGTAAAAGACCTCCACTGTTGACGATCCGGAGCCAGCGTCTTCACCTGGTCCCAGTCAAGATTCTCGTCGACAGTTCGGATTTCAGCGGTTAGACTTCGCCGCCACGAATTTCTGGGTCTGCCTCTTCTTCGATGACCTTCTGGATTCCAATCTAGCGCCTCTCTGCAAATCTCGTTTTCATCTCTTCGCAGCGTGTGCCCAATCCATCTCCACTTACGTTCCCGAATCTCGATTTCTAGCGCCCTTTGATGACACCGGCGATGTAGTTCCTCATTCGAGATCCAATTGCCAGGCCACCAAGCGCGGATGATATTCCGCAGGCAGCGGTTTACAAATACTTGCAGTTTTCGCGTCGTTACCGCATATGTGCACCAAGTTTCGCACCCGTACAGCAATACGGATTTGACGTTTGAGTTGAAGATTCGGATTTTCGTTCGTAGAGAGATCTGGCGTGACCGCCAAATGTTTCGGAGACTCGCAAACGCAAATCGGGCCTTTCTTATCCGGGTTTCGATGTCTTTTCTGGTACCACCATCAGGCGTTATCTGGCTACCAAGATACTGGAAGCACTCCACTTTCTCAACTTGTTGCCCAGCTACCATGAAACTGGAGGGATTTCCTGTGTTGATCTCCATCGACTTGGTCTTTCCGACAATGACTTTGAGACCTGCTGCCTTGGAACTTTCGGTGAGGTCGTCGAGTTTGCTCTGCATATCTGGTTGTGTTTGGGCGAGCAAAACAATATCGTCAGCCAGGTCAAGGTCGTTCAGTTGCTCCATTGTTGAAGGATTCCACGGCAATCCTCGGTTCGGTGCACAGTCAATCGATCCAATCAGAATCTCATCCATTACGATTAGAAAAAGTAGCGGTGATAGAATACATCCTTGTCTCACTCCAGCAGTTACCGGGATTGGTTCGGACAAGACACCGTCGTGCAAGACCTTGCACGAAAATGCCTCGTACTGTGCTTCGATGAGATGGACTAGTTTCTCTGGGACCCCTCGTCGCCTTAGAGCCGCCCAGATGTTTTCATGGTTCAGTCGGTCGAATGCTTTTTCGAAATCAACGAACACCAGCAGAAGAGAGTCCTGGAGTTCGTTGATTTGTTCCAGTATGATTCGTAGCGTTGTGATGTGGTCCACACATGATCGTCCGGATCGGAATCCAGCTTGTTGCCGTCGGAGTGTAGCGTCTATTTTCTCCTGGATCCTGTTCAGGATCACTTTGCAGAGTACTTTGAGGGTTGTACAGATCAACGTTATGCCTCGCCAGTTACCGCACTCTGTCAGGTCTCCTTTCTTCGGGACCTTTACGAGGATACCCTGCATCCAGTCGGCCGGGAATGTTGCAGTATCCCAGATGTCAGCGAAAAGACGGTGCAACATTTGTGCTGATAGGGCAGGGTCGGCTTTCAGCATTTCAGCAGGGATGCAATCGATCCCAGGTGCTTTGTTGGATTTCATGTTTTTGATTGCCGCTTCTATTTCAGCCAGCGAAGGCGCTTCCGAGTTGACGCCATTTATGCGACTTACTGTTGGCGCTTCGAGCTGCAGATTCTGTTGGCCATCGCTATTCGTGACTCGGAAGAGTTGTTCGAAGTGCTCAGTCCATCGTTTGAGCTGATCTGTTCGATCGGTCAATAACTGACCTGCTCGGTCTTTTAGCGGCATTCTTGCATTAGTCCTTGCACCACTGAGGCGGCGAGAAATGTCATAAAGTAATCGGATATCTCCATTGGCGGCGGCTCTTTCTCCCTCTTCGGCTAGGGAGTTTGTCCAGGCTCTCTTGTCTCGTCTACAAGCTCGTTTAACTGCCTTTTCCAGCTCCGCATATCGCAAGCGGGCGGCTGCTTTGGCTGACCCGGTACATGCCTGCTCAATTTCGACTTTCGCCTTTCTCCGATCATCGACCATCCTCCAAGTTTCATCCGACATCCATTCACTCCTTCTTCCACAAACTTTACCGAGAGTACCATGGCTCGTCGTGATAAAGGCATTCTTGATTCCACACCACTGTTCTTCGACTGTTCCGTCTGTCGGCAGCTCCGAGGCTCGGGATTCTAGCTGTTCAACGTATGCCCTTTTCACCTCTGGATTCTCCAACCGGCGGACGTCGTATCGACACCCGACTTTCTCCTCGCGCCGTTGGACACGCGCAACTCTCAGTCGTATCTCGCCAAGGACGAGGTGATGGTCAGATGCAATGTCTGCGCTTCGTTTGTTGCGGACATCAAGAAGGCTCCTTCTCCATTTTCGGCTGATGCAGATGTGGTCAATTTGATTTTCTGTTCGGCCATCTCGGGATACCCAAGTGACCTTATGTGCTGGTCGATGGGGGAAGAGCGATCCGCCGATCACCATGTTGTTGTTGCCACAAAATTCTACAAACAGCTCTCCGTTTTCGCTCATCTGTCCTAGGCCATTGCGTCCCATGATGCGCTCAAGGTCCTGATTGTCGGAGCCAATCTTTGCGTTGAAGTCGCCCAAATGGATTTGAATGTCACCCTTCGGAATTCTCTCAACCACACTCCCTGAGAGACCAGGAAAAAAAACTCCCTCATGTTATTCAAATATAATTTCTAGACATTATTCACCTAAAACACTTTATTAGTTTTCCGTTATTCAAAGTCTAAGAGAAAATCCGAAAAATACATATTTCGGAAAAAAGACTATAGATCTGCTACGGAATGCTCAAAAAAAAAATCACTTGTTTCCAAGAAAGCTGAAGTTATTCGTTGCACACAAGTGGTACATTTATTCAAAAAAATCTAAGATCTTGACCACAAAAGAATGTAAAAAAGAGGTGTGAACAGCGTACTTTTCAATCAATGAACCGTCAAAATTGCTTAAGTCACACCAGATAAATTTTGAAAAGAGGTTTGGAAAGTTAACGTAATTTGGCTTTTTATCAATTTGCAATTTCTCAGATTTTCTAAGACTTAAATTTAACATTGCACTGGATTTAGACTATTGTCATTTATCATATTTTTTGTAAAGTATCGCTATGAAATTAACTTTCTGGTGAATATAAATTTATTGCGGAAATCCTGCGTTAATATACTCAAAATCCAGTGCAAATTTGAATTTTAATTTTAGAAAACCTGAAAAATTGCAAATCGACAAAAGGTTCCAAAACAGCTACCTTTTCAATATGCGTAAAATATTCTGTGTTTAGTATTTTAACAATTCAAAAATGTGCCAAATTACGTGAACTTTTCAATCCTCTTTTTAATCGGTTGATAAACAAGAGAGATACCTATAAAGAGACCAAATTGACACTCCAGAGATTTTTTCATTAAGGTGCGTCTCAAAAAAGTTACGAGCCAACAATTTCATATTTATCAAGGAATGTTCTCTAGCTGATTGGAAAATTAACTTTCCTAATCAAGGAACGTTTACCTTTACGAAAAGCCCTAAACGTTCATCCGATTCAGCACGCGTGAGTTCATTTTGGTCGCTGTTGGTGGTGAGAGAGTGTGTGTATCGCAATGTGTCATCCATTCATGTTTTTCTGCTCCATCCACTCGTGAATGTTGGAAGTTTTTGCAGGTGTGTTTGAAGAACAGACAGCAGCTAATTTGGTTGGTTGGGCTTACGACAAGACCAAGGGAGAAGAAAAAATTGCATTATTATCGTTTGTACTACTGAAGAACTTCTTTGGAATAGCAGAAATCGTCATCGAGAAATACGAGCACCTTACCGTGGTCGGGATTGCAGCTGGCCCCCTAGGGGAAGTGTCGAATTGTAGCTCGCGCAACCGGAAGTGTTCGAATTTTTGCTAAGGAACTTTCCAGCCTTTTGTGCTGCTGCTGCTACTGCTATCGATTTTGGCTAGGTGGCAACATTGAACAATTTCTGTGGCGATAAAACTTTTTCTCGTCATATGACAAAGGTAATTTGTGTTGTAGTTTGTTGCGTTTTCAAATAGTTTGAATGGTTTTATTGTTTTTAGGTGAAGCGGATGTAAGAACAGCTGAATCATCTAGGAAATTCAAAGGCAATTCCGGGAACAGAATTGGCTGCATTGTTTCAAGGTCATTATTCTGAAAACAGAAGCAGAAAAAATGTCTAGTCAAATTCCTCCACTAGTGTGTCACACTCCACCGCCAATGGATTTTGGCGATGAGGAAGACGATGTGGTTATTCCAGATCATGATGATGATGATTTCGATGATTTCGCATCTGCGCCACAGATTGTGGGTCACGAAGATTTGCCTACTCCTGTTCCGCCAGTTTTGGACTCGCCAATTCATGTCAAAAAGTTTCCGGACCTGGAAACCAATCAGGATGATAAGAGCGAAAGCATATCACCGCAGCTAGCGGCGGAGAGATTGGCACCGCCAATGGAAAGTCCTCCCTCGTTGGTCCTTTCGCAACCGGATTATTCCGGGGCAGAAAATGAAAACCTCAGCGATGACGATGATGAGTTTCAAGACTTTGCATTCCATTCCGAGCAGCCACCCACTGAGATAGGGTGTTCGGATTCCGAGGGCTTTCAGTTGGAGGGTGCAATCGAGGCAGAATCGGTGGCAGAAGATAACCTAAGCATTCCATCACTTCATCTGGATTCGGACGTTATATCTAACAAATCAGTCGAACCATCATCCACGGGTACTACTCCGGTACCATCTCTGGCTGCTGCTGTCCCTGGAGATGCGGACGAGGAAACGACGAGCGAACGGAACCTGTCGTCGTCACCACAGGTGAAAATTTCTATACTTGACTATGTACTAGTTATTTTTAGACTTTTGATTCGACTGAAGCTAAGATTTTGTATAATGATATCAACTTTCTGAAACAATAATCTCGAGTCTTTTTCAGCTCGTCCCCAAACAATCATATCATATAATCTGTGGTTGGGTAGAACTACACTCCTTTTTAGTTTTCCTTTTGAAATGTTGATTTCGATGGATTTGGTTTCTTAATTGAAGGTTCAAAATTTTAAGTTTGTTTACGTTTTAAATTATTTTTTTCAATATTTTTTATTGTAGACGTATACCACGCTCTTGTTTCCTGAAAGTCGTGATTTTCAAATAACTCCTACAGCAGAAAAAAACTTTTCATCTTAATCATCTGTCAATGCAGTTGAAATCCGATTTTTTTTCGCTGGTGATTGGCAACATTGCCAACCAGCGACGATGAAAAATGTCATCTCATTTCAGCAACCAACTCGGCAATCGGCAACACTTTTTTGTTTGCAATGTTTCATATGAACTGCAAAACCAAATTTGTAGAACAATCTGTGCATGTGCATAAATGTTAGGGGCCGTTCAAATATTACGTAACGCAATTTTCGACCCCCCTCCCCTTAAAACGGACAACATTCGTTTCAGATTCTCTATCCAAAATAAACCAAGCGTACAACAACCTGTTATACTCTCTCCTCCTAAACGCGTTACGTAATGATGAATGTGTGGGCAAATATTTACATTTAATCAGAAATTCTCCTTATAAGGATTCTTCCAACAAGGTTGAAATTATGCTTTTTTTATCTCCAGGAACCCTACATCGAGGATCCCGATCCGGAACCGGGTCCGGCCATCCCTGAAGCTGCGGCAGCCATCACTCCCATCGTTGCCGACGATTTCGGGTACCGATTCGAGGACAATACCGAAAACGACTTCACCGATTTCACCTCGGCGTCGAACGAACGATCGTCTGCGGTGCTGGAGGTGCCGACCGCAAACGACGTTTCCTTCGATGACGATTTTGCCCAGCTAGAGTCGACTCCCTCGGTCGATAGCAATTTTGTGTCCCAGAGTAAAACGGACTTTGCCACATTCGATGCCGACTTTAGCAAATTCGATTCATTCCAAGCATCATTCCCGGCCACATCCGACGAACCGACTGGTTCGGCTGTCTCGAGACAGGAAGAAGGAGCAGCAGCAGCTACAGAAAAGGAAGCTGCTGCTACGAACGATGATTTTGATGATTTCCAAGAATTTGCCAAATTTCCTGAGGAACCGGTCAATGTGATTTCGCAAGTTGAACAGAAAGCGGCCACGATCGGTTCCGACGATTATGATGATGAAGACGATGATTTCGGTGAATTTAGCGATTTTAAGCAATCAAGTGAAGCAGTGCCGGTCGCCGCTTCCAGTGTTGTGGTTCCGACCACAAGTAAATCGATTCAGTTTTCGAATGAAGCCATTTTGGCTGTGATTTCTACGATGTTCCCATCTGTGGTGGCAATCGGTGAGGCGGGAAGCGCTGATGATGACACCGGTCAGCAGGCGGAAACTGAATCGTCGACAGCTGGCAACAAGTTGTGTCAAACGCTTTTGGATTTAGACTCCACGCACGCCATCAGCTATCAGTACGGAAGTTCAGAAAGCAGCAAAGAACTTGTTCGGGCACTGGGAATCGATTCGCGAAATATTGTAAGTATAACAAAAGTTTTTGTGTGATGTTGAATTCCTAATTAATAAGAACCCACTATAAAAATGATGTAAGCACTGATGGTGAGAGAGCATAGAGGTCATATTCTAGGATACCATATTCTCAACATTTTCTCAATATTCTAGAAAAACTAAAGCCATAACTGTGGTAAAATGTCTATAATAAAATAAAATAAAAATTTCTTAATATTATATTCTTTATTCATTTGCTAAGGGCTAGTAGACCCAGCTCACTATCGATTGCCATGGTCTGTCTGTCAAATCATATATTTTCTGTGAAAACTAACGGATTCCTTATTTCGAAATATTCACTCTCTGGAGCCACCAGACCAATAAATGGAAACTTTTTTTTTATTTTCAAAAATTCATTTGTATCGATTCCATTCCAGCTGTTCGGTCCCAAATGGAACAGTTCGATGCCACGCTTCGCAGCCAACCTCAGCTTCAGTCCGCTGGAACCGATGAAACCCACCAGTACTACCAGCACCACCACCACCACCAGCAGCAGCAGTTCAGTGACCGGTTTTTCTGGAGCAAGTGCATCGAAACCACCCGCCGAAATTGGTCCCTCGACCATGCTCGGTTCTGGGTTCACGCTGGACCCTTTGCACCACTCCTCCGGCGATAATCCGTCGTTGGCATCCGGGATGCCCGTGGTTCAATTCGATTGGAACAGCTCCGGGTTGGTCAACCCGTTGGACGGTAAGCTGGATTTGTTCTTTCTAGTTCAGCTTTCGTGGGCTCATTTTTAAGTTTGAACCATCTTTTTCATCGTTCCTCATTTTGGGCTTGGGCTTATAGTTTTATTTTATGGTTTGTTTTCTCTGGCTTAGATAGACAAGAACTGTCCTTTCACTTTTTGTCTGTTTGATCATTGCTAATGATCGGTTGCAAATCCCACTAGAGAATAGAAAAACACAAGGCTTATTTTGACGAAAATCACTTAGAGATGTGTATGTATGCAGTATGAAAATTTAGTGTTCTCTAACTCTACACAAAATGCTTAATTCGCTAGTTGGGTTTGTGATTTGTATGGATACAGCTGGTAGGATAAACCTCCTATTGCATAAATAATAGACAACGTTTTTGGCGCGTTATACTAATCATCATATTTTTTGTCATCGTTTCTTTTATTTGAATTCATCTCACTGCATCTTTTGCGATCGTAACGTTGAATCAATCTGTTTACAAATTTTAATTAAAATGAGTTCAAACTGTACCGATAAAATATCCCAGCATCACACGCACACACATTATTATTGGACCTAGAACAGCTAGAGGTGATGGCTAATCTAAAAGATAAAATAAATCTTGATTCCTCCTCCTCCTCATGTAATATTGCAAACATCGTGCCATTAATCTCAACTACAACGACAACAACAACACCGCCACAAACATCAATAAACACCCGAATCATAATGGATGACGTCAATAACATAACCACCAAAACCACTACTAATCACCCTATTGACCACGGCACGTCCCTGTTGGATGATATAAACCTATTCGGGATCACCACCACCGTATCTGTCAACAACTGTCTACCGTCATGGACGCTTGCAAATCGCAATCTTTGCGACACCACCGTTGTTGCTTGTACTTCAAACCCTGATAACGATACCGTTGTCGCTATTGCTTGTTGTAATACATCATCATCTCCACCACCATCTACGGCGACGGCAACTCCAATATCACCAACACGAAATAATGGTCACGGACACCACTTTGTGGGGGTGGCTGCGTCAATGACCTGTGAAAATACTATTACTGCTACTACCACTACAACAACGTCTTCTTCCACAACCTTCATCAACAACAAACTCACCGCTACTACTACTACTAACAACAATCTACTACTACAATCGTTTGATGATTATTTGGATCTTAGTAAGTTAACATCATCTTGTGGTTATTGGTTGGCTCTCTTGTTGCATGCTAGTTGGATTTTCTTTTCGCTTTGACTCGATTGTTTGACTTATTGCAACTTGTGTTTCAGCTAGCGTTATGTTTTAATTAGGATGACATCTGTTTCCAAAAACAACCAGTCAACTGTCAATTTAGTTCAAAAACCTTATATTATCTTCCTTCAAACAAGTCATATATTTCCAGTCTCTTACTCATCTATGTTTTTCTTTTGTTTATATACATATATTTTTGTCATTTTCACAAGATATCATCTAGCTGATGCTTCAACGTGATTTTTGATAGTTAATTTCCCTTAAAAACATGAGTGGAAATGTAAACTTGATACTCGACAGTGAATATCTCAAAGGAAACCATTAGGGGGAACGTAAACGTGCACTCAGAAAAATCCTATTATGTAGGCCATAAGATTCTCTTATGAAGTGGCGCCATAAGAAAAAACAATGAAATTCATAAGATTGTCTTATGATAGAATGAACTCAAAGGATGAACACCGGTTCCAATGAGGGTTTGTTGCTTTTCATAAGATACTCTTATGGGAAAAGAAATGTCGCATAAAATTAAAATAATTCAAGATTATTTTTCATTTTATTTTCTGCTTCATTCGTATGAAAAAACATTATGGTATTATGGTGACAATTAGCTGCCTTTCAACACCCGGTTCCATAAAAAAGTTGTATTGCACCTCGGACCTTCGACTTCGCGCTTTTTGCCGGTAACCAAGCTGAAAAGTAAATAAAACATAAAATGTTCCTATTGAGCTTACAAATATTTTCAACTAAAAATAAATTTCAACTCAAACTTACCATTTAGAAGAATAAAATCACATCAAAGTATTCAGTAAAAGCAGTAACTTTACAAATGTTGAGTGCTTCTGACGACTACGAAATGCATGACTGATGGAATGAATGTGTTCATCATTTTTTCACAATGCCGTTTCTTCTATTTTTCATAAGAACTTCGTATGTGAATTAAAAGAATTTCATAAGACTCTTATAAAAAACAATTTTACACTCTAAATAGCGGTTCATAAGATACATCTTATGAAAATTGTTATAAGAATTTGCCTGAGTGTGATGGTCGAAAATGAATTTCTGACGAAAAACCATGGCCGGAAACGTTAATGAGACACTCAATGGTGAATTTCTCACAAGACATCATGAGTAAGAAAGTAAACGTGATACTCGATAGCTTATTTCTTGCAGGATAACGGGATACAGAATAGTGATTTTTTCAATATAAACCATTGAGCGAAAACGTAAACGTGATGCTCGATAATCAATTTCTTACAGAAAATCATCGAGCGGGGACGTGAAAGCGATACTCGATCATAAATTTTTCACAGAAAACCATCAGAAGGAACGTAAACGAGATACTCGATAGTGATTTTCTCCCAGGAAATCATGAGCGGAAAAGTATACATGATATGTTGGATTGTTGAATTTCTCAAACAAAATCAGAAGGGGGATAGTAAGCACCATCGAAAAAATTGCGATACTTGAAAGTAAATCAATACTGAGTAAACTTGATACTGAATTTTCCACAGAAAATCATGAGCGAAGACGAAAACGTAATGCGTATTCGATAGTGAATTTTCCGCAGATACCATCGAGTGGGAATGCAAGTGAACAACAATGGATTTCTGAAATAAAATTTTGAACGTAGACATAATACTCGATCGTGAATGTCCCACAAGAGAGCGGGACTTCAACGCGAAGATGACGTTACCTCAAGATAATGAAGAAGGTTTTGCCGCGAACAATCATTCTTCTCTCGAGAGCGTATAGACATAATTTTCGATAAGCTACATGGATCTGTTTAAGGTCATGTTCGGTGAACGTGATCTGCGGAAGTGAGTTTCTTACAGAAACTCATGAGCGGGACCCAAAAGTGATACGCAATATTGAATTTCTCACATATAATCAAGACCGCAAATGTTGACGTATTACTCAAAAGTGAATAGCTCACAGAAAATCATGAGCGGAGACGTAAACGTGATACTCGATTGTGAATTTCGGGCGAGGAAATCATCCGGTGGGAACGTAAACGTGATACTCGATACTGAATTCCTTCAAACGACAATAATGTAATGTTGTAACCTTATAAATGGGGAAAACAGTGTGTTGAACGTGTTAAAATATTTTACAAAAAAAAAAAAGAAATCTGAGTGGGTTTTGTTTTAAGGTTAACGGATCCTTCTTTGTAATCATATCTTATTATTATAGAAATTTTCAGCTTTATCAAAATATTTGTTCTAGGACTCTAAGCATGGCACCAACGAGGTTATCATTTGCATGATTGACAATTTGTATATCTTGAAAGCCTGGATTACCTGCCGGTGAAAGTCCTATTTAGTAGCATGCTTTATATCGTTTGCGTTGCACCTAATTCATCAGTATCTAGCCAAACTGTCGTCGTTTTAATTCGGTTTTGTTACCACAAACATATTTATGCTACAACGTGTTCTAATGATTTTTTTTATTCATTTCCATATTAACTATAATATCACACGGTTCCTACTTTCGACCTGCTTCAGGTGTACAAGAAATCCTCCAGGAGGGGACATCACTCCAGCAGCAGTCCATCAAGGATGGGTCAAAGGGCAAAATTTTGGATACGCAAGTCACAGAAAAATCAAGCCCGGCTGCTGCAAATGAAGTAATAGAAGCAGCCAAATCAGCATCACCAACGGAAGCAATAGTATATGACGAGGGCAGCTTATCGCGGATTAAGTTGGAGAGCGAGTTTGAGTATGCGCAATCGATGTCAATTTCTGCAACTGCCGATGGTTTTAGTTCTGCAGCACCTGCCACAACCATAGATTCGATGACACCCGGAGGGAACAACGTCGTTCGAACGATCAAGCTTCCGGAAACGCACATCTTCACCCCTAGCAAGGCAGTGAATGCGGTTTCGAGGGATTCGACCGATCGGACAGATGTACCGTATGCGGTAGAGGATAAAAGCTACGGAGATAAAATTAACCAAAGCATAGCCGTTCGAGAGTATCGCGACGTGGAGTACAGTTTGGAGAAGAGTTCAGCGAAGGTGGAGTCTTCAAAGGGGTCTGGTGGTTTCGATGAGTTCCGGGAATTCCAAGCGATAGAAATGGGCTCTGCTGGGACATTAGAGGAACCTCGGCATGGGAGTAATGATGGTTGTAGGTTAGATAAGAAAGATAAGCCCAAAAGCTTTTCGCGACCCGTATTTGGAAGGTCGCCTACCGAAGAGCTCGAGCAGATTGACGATGAGTTCAGTGATTTTCAAGCAGCAGTTCCGGCTGCTGAAGTGGTAAGGCCGGCAATTGTGAACAAACCATTGACTGCGGTGGCTAATGAAGTCAACAGGTCGAACACAAGCTCCCCTATTTTACTAAGTCCATCAATTTTGTTACCACAACAAACACAGGCCAATACCAGTATGGAGAGTAGGAAAGCCAGTCAGATAATGTGGCCGGATCCTGGAATAAGCTCAGAGGAGTTGGCTCGATTTGAAGCAGCCTTTCCTGCGCCGAAAGCTTCGGTGATCACCAATACTTCGAAAACAACATCCCCAAAGAATGCTGCAGCGAGTTACGCTAGTGCTGCTACGACTGACGAAGATGAATGGACTGATTTCGTTTATTCCAAACCGATAACGGAGAAACAGTCTCCAAATCATTCCAACAAACAACAAGCTGC
>NC_073691.1:152165804-152190804 GCF_029784155.1 Uranotaenia lowii | reverse complement strand
AGATACGGAGGAATCGGCAGAACATGTTATCTTTGTCTGTCCCAGGTACATTTCTAGGCGTCAACAACTTCAAAATTTGAACGCTGAAAACATTGTTAGTGAAATGTATCGCGACGAACAGTCGTGGCGTGCTATAGTCGACGAAATCTCGCAAATCGTGCGCGATCTGATAAGAATCAGGAAAGATGATGAACGGAGAGAGCGAGATAGTCAACCAAATTTGACAAGCTAATGGAAGGTCTTGGGCCTAGTATGACACTTTAATTCAAAAGCAACGCGATCTTAGGGCGCGGTATAACCCTAATCTGGACTCATACGTGTGGTGGGACTTAAAAGGTCTCACGTACTCAGCTACGATCTTTCCTGCAGCAAAAGGAAGCGGAGATACCATTCGGGGTGGTCGTGACGGGATTCTAGCTTGGTAGTCTCTCAATCGGTCATGCCTTGGTGGTAAGAAATCCTGCGGGAGTGGTCGCTGTGACGGGCGCGAGTTACTTTGAAAGCGTTACCTAACCGGCACACGCCTCGGGGTCTTCCGTACCAGTCTGAAGCGATAGAGGAAAAGGAGAAGGAGGAAAAAGGAGAAAGAGAATAAAGCAGAACGAAAATCAAGGAGAAAGACCAAAAATTGAGAAAGAGGAAAAGGAAAAGGGTGAGATGTATAAGTGCATGAGTACAGCCTACCCCTTGATGTAGTATCATAGGTAGAAACCAAGGGGCAAATCTGGCACACGAAGCCCAAAGTGATTTTAGTGGGACAAACCGACTCACGGCAGCAAACACCCGGCTGTTATGGTTTAAAGTCAAATTTTCATCTTGTAAAAATAAAAGCTCGTCATAGGCGATTTCAATATGCCCGGTTTGAGGAGGTGCTCCAACCATTGTAGCTTTCTGTACCCGGATCCTGAGTAGTTTGCTTCGCTCTACTTTTTCGACACCTTCAAACGTCATATTGGACTCCCTGAGTACAGCGACCTTGCGCCAGATCAACGGCGTCGTGAACGAAAACGGTCTTATGCTGGACCATTGCTTTGCCAACGATGGCTCTCGTTTACCGACCATTGAATTAGCTCCTGCACAGCTCGTTGAAGCAGTTCCACAAACGGTATGGAATTCGAGGATTCATTCATTTCTAAAGCAGCGGCAAAGCTCAAGAATTCCTTTTCTAAAGATTCGGACTGGATACCAGCAACTTTTATAATAAGTCTTATGCCTGTTTTGTTGACTCCTATTCGGTTTATATTTCAAGCTCTGCTTGACAGAGCTACCTTCCCGTGGAACCCATTTTCTCGTCCTGCAAGAATAACACCTCCAATGATCAGCACGGGTTCATGCTAAAACGCTCCACGACAAGTTACTTACCGACGTTCAGTTCTTTTGTGCATGAAAGTTTCGCTGCCAAATCTCAAACTGATGCCATCTACACCGATCTGTCAGCTGCATTCAACAAGGTGAACCACGCAATTGCCATAGGGAAACTTGGACGCTTAGGGTTCGGTGTTACTTTACTTGGCTGGTTCCGCAGTCATTTGAATGGGCGTAAATTGACTGTTCTAACGGGAGATACCTTTTGCATGCAGCGCTCTGCCTTCTCCGATGTGCCTCATGGAAGCCATTAAGGAACGATTATTTTCCTAATCTATTTTACCGACGTACTTTCTCTCCTAGACGGCCCAATACTTAGCTATTCTGATGATCTTAAACTGTTTTACACCTTAAAGATCTCTTCGCTCATTGGTGCGACATCAAATCCTTGCCATTGAATCGTAGTAAATGTGCAGTTATCAGTTTTTCTCAGTCTGTTTCGGGTTGTTTTTGTCGATTATTGAGGATTTTTTTGTGGGCCATTCTATATTAGCTCTAACCTTCATCTGTCAATTGATGTAAACAATGCAGTATAGTACTGTATTTTTATGTTCCCGTTTTTTTCAAAAATAAAAATAAATTGACTGAAACATTTTGTGTTGGAGTTTGCCGAGTTTTGTCTTAATATTTCCCTGTCAGCCCTGTCAGTGGACGCTGTATTGTGGTGCGAAAATTGTAGAGTCCGTTGCGTCAGCGTTTTAGAACTCAGCGACGGTGTTGAAAGATGACGCGACGCGACGTCCGACGTGGTATTGTGTGGCTGCCTTAAGATGTACACAAAGGAGGCAGTGACCAGTTTGCTTCTCGCCCGAAAATCTCCCAAACAAATTGCGGCGGCTGTAGGATGTCATCTAGCGACTGTTTACTACGCGAAACGTTCTTTTTTTGGTGGACCATATCCACGGAAGCCGGAATGTGGAAAGCCCAGGTCTGCACGCGCTGTAAAAGTGGTGTGAATTCGATCAAGACGAAAGTGAAGTGGAAACCAGTAAGATCAATCCGGAAGCTGTCTAAGGAAGCGAATATCTCTGATTTGCCCATGCAATGATTGGTCAAAGATGACTTGAATGCATTATCAAGGGCAAGAGCAAAGCGCCATTTGATAACAGAACGAATTAAAGCGCTGCGACCTAAGCGCTCGAAGCGCTTGCTATCTAATACCGTATTTGTTTATGCCGAGTGTTGCACTAGTGTTGCACTGGTGCACCACTAGGTGCTGTCAAACTGTTTGTTTATTCGGACAGTGTTGCACTAGATTTGACCTGGTGTTGCACTGCCATCGGGCGGTGTTGCCCCGAAAATTTTGTCAGTGTTGCGAGAGAGCGTGTGAGTGAGCGAGGTAGCAATACACTGGCGACGATTTTTGTTTGTTTTTATCGGGAACGGTGGGACACTCCACGAGTGGTAAAAACAAATACAGTATAATACTGTATTTGTTTTCTCCCCTCGTTCAATGTTCCACCGTATCCGATAAAAACAATCAAAAATTGTCGCCAGTGTATTGCTATCTCACTCACTCACACGCTCTCTCGCAATACTGACAAAATTTTCGGGGCACTATCGCCCGATGGCAGTGCAACACCAAGTCAAAACCAGTTCAACACTATCCGAATAAACAAACAGTTTGACAGTGCAAAGGCATAGACAAATACGGTATAAGTTGAAGAAGAAGCAACTGATCGTCGTGTTCTCAAATGAGAAACTTTTTTCAATTGATCCGATGTCAAATATGGATCGGGATATTTCACTCCTGAAGGCTAAAGATGTTCCAGAGAATGTGAAATTTAGGTTGACTCCCGAGCATTCCACCAGAGTCATGGTATTTGGAGCGGTTGCTTCGAATGGGTTGAAGATGCCTTCTGCCTTTATAAAAGCTGGAGTAAAAGTTAATACAGAAGTCTTCATGAACCTTTTGAAGAATCAGGTGCTTCCGTGCAAACTCTGGTTAACCAAAAAGTGTTGTTTTTCAACGAGATGGATCCCATGCCATAGCTCGAAATAGACCCAAACGTAGCTGGAGGAGAATATGAAGTTTTGGCGGAAGGATCTTTAGCCTACTAGCAGCCCGGATTCGAACTCCCTCGACTATTAAATACAGGCGTATGATCAAGCGAAGGCTAGTGGATCCTCTCACCCAAGTGTCGATTCTCTTAAGACTTCCATCTCTGAGGCTTTTATGTCAAAGGCTTATATTGCGAAGGTATGCTCCCGAATCAGATCTTGCCTGGAGAGAGTAGCTTAGAACGAAAGTGGAGTTCGTTATTGTTTCGTTCTAAACTAATAAACTTCTAAACTCGAACTTAGTTGTAGAACGATTCGAGGGATGTTTTCAGAAGATAAGTTGTGCCTTTAGGACCCTGTAGCTAGACCTAAGTGTTTTGTTTTAATTTAATTTTAAGTCATCATTTGGATCAATATTTGATTTATCGATCAGTTATAACAAATAGCAAATTTATCCCCTCGTCCGGGTTTTCCGAAAAAAAAAAAAATACATAGTGGAAGGGAGAAGGGGTGATGACTGATGAAAGATTAATAAGATAAATGGTGTAGTTTATGTAGCATAAGTACGCAACAAACTTGTATACAATCTTCATTGCACAAAATTGGAAAATAGAGTTATTTTAGATCGATCAGTTGAAATAATCTCGAATTCAAAAAGTGATACAACGCCCATCTTCTATTGTTTGCCTTTGATCTTTCAACTGTTTGAATTTTCGAAGAATTTATCAAAGTTTTCAGTGAAACTCCTTGAACTTAATTTGTTCCGGCCTAATTTTGAATTATAACGATATTCCGTAAAGATTTTTTATTTAGATTTTCCCCCAAGTCCAAGTCCACTACATGAAAAAAAATCGATAAGTCTTTCGCGACGGCAAACGGCTCAAATGATTCCGATCAATTTGAAGATCCTTCACGAGCACTCTTGTTTCAATCCAATGGATCCGAACGATCCGACCGTGTTCAATTGTACGAGAACGTGCTCGCAAATTATGAACTGGAAACGTGACTTTGGGTGGACTTTTGGTTGACGTTTCGACAGAATGAATAATAAACTGCTATTGAACGACGAATGCGAATTCAACCATTTGATAGATGTCCATCTGGCTGTTGCAGTAATTATCCTAAACCGGGTTGCGATGATCATTCTAAAGGGTAAGCGGAAGGGATCGATCTTGAAGAAGCGCTAGGCTAACTCTACACGCCTTCCACCGAAGAAGGTTCGTGGAAGAGGATGATTTGAAGTTCATATTTAATTCCACCACACCACTTAGTGGCGTCACTCATGCAGCAGAATCGAGCTAATCGTGCAGTTATTTGTGTTTATTTTTTTCCCGCCGCGCCGTTCGTCACACGAAGCCACTTGAGCCTGTCGGTCATTCATGTTTTTTGTTGTGCGGATTGATGAGCTAACTAAATATTTCAGGTGTTTTGCTAATCTTTCCTGGTTGTCGATTGTCTACAGAGCACAGCGATAAACGTGTCTGACTGACTGCGGTGGATGAATGCGACAAATCCGGTAGCGCCATCGATGTACTTCAAACTTCGATAAACATTCGAGGATTTGAAGTGTCACCCGCCCGGGATTTGGGCACGGATTATCTTGGTCTCGTGTAACGACTACTACCGCGGGGATTGAGACGTGCTTTTCCGAGTGCTCGCGTCTTATTCCTTGAGCCGTTTCCCTAATCAGCTTTGCCTCTTGGCTGTTGTGGCAACACGTATGGCGTCCAGGCTTTCGAAAAAGGAAGCCCACGCCATCCACCCACTCAATAGATCGTTCAACTTGATGGATTACCTTCGGCTTGAAGATGTCTGTTTTTTGTTGCTTGTTTAAAATTAACTAATCCATTGCGAGCGACAGCCCATGTGTTCACGCAGAGGACTTCTGTTCACTTTTTTTCGAATCATTTTTGTACTGATGTGTAACGCACTTTCTGCCATATGTGCGCGGAAATATCTGAACGAACTTTGCGTCACAAAAATAGTTATTTTAGAAGACATTTTGATTGAGAGACCCAGAAACCAAATGAGGATAGCCCAACTGGATCATAATTCGAGGTCAGGATCCGGGATCAGAAACAAGTGAAACTGGAGTCAGGATCAGATTTTCCAGTAAGCCTATGATTCAGGATAAGAATTAAATATTCTGAATCTGGAATCAGGATCAGAATCTGGGATCGAAATCTGAGTATCCTAAATAGGAATCCACTATAAGAATTATGATCCAGGATAAGGATTAGAACTTGAGATTAAGTACTCAGAATCCTAAATCAGGATTAAAATCCGGTAATTTAGATCTAGATCAGCATCCAGGATTAGGATAAGGCATAAGGATTTAAGGTCCAGGATACATTCGGAGCCCGGCGTTGGGATCAGAATCCGGGTGCAGAATCCAGGTTAAGGTTTAGGATTCCAGATAATCAAGAATCCGGTTTCAGGGTACGAAAGCCTTCATCAGAATTCGGGAACAGAATTCACGATCAGGATCCGGAATCCAGAACCCGGATTCACGATCTACAATCAGATGGTGGAACCAGGAATCAATATTGAGGATCAAACCCTAGAATTCAGGAATCGAGCATTCAGGTTCAGGATTAGAAAAGATCCGAGATCAGGATCCAGTATCCTGAATCATGATCAGAATCCAGGATCAAAGATCTGAGTATAGAGTATCAGAATCCGAGATCAGGATCCATGATCAAGATCGAGGATCAGCGTTCAAGATCTAAAATCAGGATACTGATTAGAATACGAAATCAGGATCTAAAAGCACGTTCGAAGATAAAAATCCATGTTCAGAATTGAGGATCCGCATTGGTCCATAAGAGTTAGGATATACTACGAGGGTTTGCCCGAAGAGGAAAACGGTTAACGAGCGTATTGTTTCTAGTCAGGCCAACAAGGGAACTTTTGCTAGCATTGTGTCTAATGGGGCCACTCACTCTGCCTCATACTCACCATCATCAACAATACAGGAACTCAATTCGGAACCTTCCAAAGAGAGTAGCACAACTGAGAAAAGATCAAACGAGAGCAGATCAGTAGAAAGCGATAACGTTGAGAAACAACTCACCAGTATTGATATACCATCTAATGGGAACACCATGGATCTTACGGGAGAAGATTGCAGAACTACAGGCAAGGGCGAGGAAACGGCTTCAAGGCAACATGTTGGAAAAAAGGAAAAAGGTAAAAAACGCGATCGGAAGGTTATGGCAGCCGATAATGAGGATACCTCGGAAAGTGATGCAGTAGGTCATAAACAGCAAATACTCCCAGCAAATGGAATGAATCCTCTTTCCACACAAGCTCAGACCACTCGTCCCCGTAGACGAGAGGTTAGGAGCTCCTCGTGTGTATCGAGTCAACGTCGAAATTAGTTCTTGAAAATCTCTGGAATCATTGTAAATTGGTCTACATGAAGTGACAATATTACTGGAAAGCAAGTGTGAATGGAATTGTATTTGATATTGTTAGTTTTTAATTAAAAAAAATGGGCATTATTTCCAGCTAGGATTAAAAATCAGGGTCCAGAGTTTAGGATCAAGATACGAATCTCTGGGAAAAGAGGTTCAGGATTAGCATAGGAATTGTGTTCAGGATGCGGACCCGGAAAAAGGGTCTAGCCTCTTTGATTTAGGACCGCGATTCAATATCCACAATTATGAATCAGAATTCAGGGTCAGGATAAGGATGTACGATTATAATCCGTGTTCATAATCCAGGATCGAAGTCCAGTATCAGTAGGATTTGGAACTAAGGTTCAAGGTTTAGGATCTGAGATCAAGATCCTGTTGAAAAATGCCTGTTGACTTTAAAACACGAATGACTACGCTACCCCCGACATCATCACATGGATAAGATCGGAGATAAGGCTTGAATGGGAAAAAGATTGGCTAGGTAACTGGCAACTTTTCTTGAGGAGAATCAAATCTATCACTTTACGCTGGAAAGATAGAAACATCCCTCTAGAACAACGTGCTCTGACTAGACTCCGAATTGGACACACCATGCTCACGCATTCAGAGTTTTTCACGAAAGGGATAACCACGTGCAACACCTGCAACCAACCACTTACAGTTGCGCATATTATTGGAGAATGCAGGTTATATGGGACAGAACGACAGAACGACAGAACGACGTATCGAGGGCGTTGAACGTGCTCAACGAGGACAACCTACTACAATTCTTGAGAAGTACTAAAATAATCCAAAAACTCTAGACATAAGTTAAAAATGTAAACTTTTCTTAAGAGGACGAATGACCAAGTTGGTTAAAATCCTCTATAAATAAAAAATATAGAATAGAATAGACTACGCTAACATCCAACTGCGATCTACCAGTCGTCAACCAAATTAAGTCATTCCGATTCGTGGAACATTACAATAAACCACATTTCATCGTGACAGCATCGTAAACGTCAGCCCTACCCCTACATATTGACTTCCCACAGCTTAAGATAGTTATCCAGGATCTCCTCGAACCACGCCCGCTTGACCGGTTCCTTGAAGATCACACTGAGCGACTTCAAATCGAGCTGCAGGATCGCCTCGTTCTGCAGCAGCTCGCTCAGTATCCTAAGTAATGCCCCGTCCCCGTGCAGCTTCAACAGACTGCTGTAGGTGAACACGTAGTACGAAAGACGTAGCTTCCGCGAGGCCCACGCTTCCACCGTAGTATTCCCACTGGCGCATCGTATCTTGCCCATGTGCTCGACGTACCACGGCGCAAAGTGATCGTACAGATCGACCTTGGAAAGTGCCAGCACCCCCCGCGATTTGAGCTTCTCTTTGATGTGGGCGTAGTTGCGCTTGTTGAACACGAACACCTGGTACAGCGAATTACCCGTCACGTACGAGTTGATGTAGTGGGTGCCGTACTTGTTCATGAACTGGACTGCCGAGGTTGTGTCGCCGACTGCGACACTTTGTACCCGCTTCTGCACATCCGGTTCCAGCACCTGGTTCGGCGGGATCGGTTTGGCGAACTTGGCGCTATCCCGAAACCGGGACACCCGCACCAGCACGTAGCAGTAGTCGTCCCGCTCCAGGTACTTGCTTTGGATTCCTAGCTTCTTGGCGGCGATCTCGGTGTGCCAACCCTCGGTGTACGCCCGCCAGGGGCTGTCCAGCCGCTCGATTTGAAAGTCCCTGAAGTAGGCCTGGAACAGCTGCCGCTTGTTGTCGCAGAACTCCATGTGGAAGTCGCCATTGAAGATGCCGGGCTTCACCTCGTACTCTTCGATCTTTAGCGTATCCAGACCCTGTCGAAGAGAGAAAAGCGTTTGATAAAGATATGTCAAACTTTTGGCGTAATGCGTAACTAGTTTTTAGCTATTGTGTATAAGTTCACTGTATGTATGTTTATTGGTTATCTGCCATGGGTTCACGGATTCACCGCAGTTTCTGCCTAAGTATGTGCTTACATGCATTCTTAGATTATGAAATTCGACAAATCTCCAACGCAGCGCGTACACCGCACCCGGACCCCATAGCTTCGTGTGAACTGTTATAGAGTGAATGTATTGTGTTTATGTAGGATTATTTTAAAAGAGCTAGTCAATCAGGTGGGCTAGTTTACTTACAGCCTACAGGTATTCCGGCATCCGTGTATATATATACCTGGCCAGCTGGCAACTGATTGGGGTGATAACCTCCCAAGCGGGAAAACCCCGTTAAAATATACGAAAATGCTAGAACTTCATAAAAATTTAGAACTTTCCTAGTTGGTTTATCCTTGAATTTTCAAAATTTTCCACTCCGTGGGAGCGCTTCTCAAACAAACTGCAGTCAATCATTGGGGTGATCAATTTTCCAATAGGCACTTCCAGAAGCGTATAGGACTTCTACTGGCAGCCTTACTTTCATATCTTTCTTTAAACATTGTAACTATTATTTAATGTTAAAACTCTCAACCTCAATTTTTTTCGCAGAAAAAAAAACAAAGATGTTTAATTATGATTTCGTACAACTTTAGTTCTACGAATAACTTTATCGTTTAGGAAACAATTTTTACATTTTTCTCCAAGAATGGCATAGCTACATGGGCTTTAATGACTTATGCCATATTCGTTTTCATCCTGGTGGTGCACCGGTAGTGCACCAAGTGCTGTCAAAGCGTTTTTTTTTATATGAAGATGACAGCAGTTGGTGCACAACCATCTTTTCACCAGATGAAAACGAATATGGCATTAATTTCAGTAGATATCTACTTTTTCGGTTGCAACCTTTTAACATATTTATTGATTTTTTGTCGTTTTTATATTCGAACCCTGCCTTAAGACATAAAACACGTGTTTCTCTTTTTCAAGGTCCATTTCCAGTATTCTCATTTTAAGCGTTTCTTAGATGTAGCTTTTGACAACTGCTTGTCATACAGTTGCCATAAAGTCTGTTTCACATATAATCTGGTCGCATCTTTTCATTTACTGCAGCGCCCCTAGTTGTCACATCGCGAATCTATTGACAGTGTTTTGATCCGGATGGTTTGTTTACTTAGTGATGAAAATTTCATCAAGATTGAAGCAGTCAGTCAAAAGTTATCGACGGTAGAACGCGAAAGGCGAGAGAAAATTCTGCACACTCACGCAGAGAAACCGACGGGGTCAGGGGTAAAGATCGCGAAATTCCTGAAATATCCAAAATCGACTGTAAATTCGGTGCTGAAACGTTACCGGGAGACCCTTACGGTGGATCGAGCAAAACAAACCAGGCGTAAAAGTGGAACATATGACCGGAAGCTGTGAGCAAAGGTAATTCGATCAGTTCACAATAATCCTGGAATCTCCTTGCGTGATTTGGCGAAAAAGTTCAAGACGAACCACAGTACAGTCGTATCATGCAAGCAAACACCCCAACAGGACGCTGAAACAAAACCTGGTTGCCAAAACCAGGGCAAGAAAGTTGTACGAGAAAGTGTTGACCAAGTACAACGGATGCATTTTGATGGACGACGAAATTTACGTCAATATGGATTTTGGTCAAATACCCGGTAACAAATTTTACCTTGCGAAGCGTAAAGGGTATGTTGCGGGAAGATTCAAGTTTGTTTTCGCAGATAAATTTGCTCGTAAGTTGATGATTAGGCAAGGACTCTGTAGTTGCGGGAAGAAGACTAAGATTTTCATCACTGGAGCCACAATGAATGGAAATGTTTACAAAGAAGAATGTCTCCAGAAGAGGGTTTTGCCATTCATTCGGTCCCACAGAGGTCCGGTGAAGTGGCAAGCTGCCACTACAGCCGGGATGTCGTTAAGTGGTATAAAGAGAACAAGATCGATTTTGTTGAAAAAAGTATCAATCCATCAAACTGTCCGGATTTTGTAGTAGGTGTAGAATGTTGCTTCTATTTTGATTTTGGAATTCACTCTTCAGTTGTCAAAATGCCGTCCAAGGAAGAAGAGCAGCGTATCAAAATTTTGCTCGCGCATCGCGAAAATCCGAGCTACTCGCACGCAAAGCTGGCAAAATCGCTAAAAGTTGCCAAATCAACCGTTACAAATGTAAATAAAGTGTTTGGGGAACGTTTGTCGACAGCCAGGAAGTCTGGATTGGGGGAAATCGAAAACTGGAAGCCGCTGAGACGACAAAGAGAGTTGCCGGTAGTTTCAAGCGAAACCCTAACTTCTCTCTCCGAGATGCCGCAAATAAGCTTGGTGTATCGTCTACAACCGTGCATCGAGCCGAAAAAAACGAGCCAACTATCGACTTACAAGAAGGTAGTGACTCCAAATCGCGATGATAAATCGCGACGGACAAAGCGCGATCCCGGAGGCTGTACACGACGATGCTGACGAAGTTTGACTGCGTGGTAATGGACGACGAAACCTACGTCAAAGCCGACTACAAGCAGCTTCTGGGACAGGAGTTTTATACGGCAAAAGGAAAGGGGAAAGGTAGCAGATTGAAACATTAAACACATGCAACTGTCAAAGTTCGCGAAGAAAAATCTGGTTTGGCAAGCCATCTGTACCTGTGGCTTGAAAAGCAGCATTTTCATAGCTTCCGGGACTGTCAACCAAGAAATGTACGTGAAAAGAGTATTTGAATAAACGTCTGCTGCCTTTCCTGAAGAAACACGGTTGTTCCGTACTGTTTTGACCGGATTTGGCATCTTGCCATTACGGTAAAAAGGCCATGGAGTGGTACGCCGCCAACAACGTGCAGGTGGTTCCCAAGGACAAGAACCCTCCCAACACACCAAAGCTCCGCCCAATTGAGAAATACTGGGCTATTGTCAAGCGGAACCTAAAGAAGACCATGAAAATTGCTAAAGACGAGCAGCAGTTCAAGGCAAACTGGATTTCTGCGGCGAAGAAGGTGGACAAGGTGGCTGTACAAAATCTGATGACAGAGGTTAGGCGTAAGGCCCGGCAATTCGGATTTGAAAAGCGGAAGCCTAACTGAATATTTTTCCCGAATTTTATACTAATTAAACTTGAAAAAGAAATTTAGTTTGATTTTTTAAATAAACGATGTCACTAATTTACACGCGTTTTCCTTTGACCAAATTTTGACCGTATCACCCTTTAAGACCCATTCCACGGTGACGTCACAAATTTGTTTGAGCAATGTTCCAGTAAAACGTGTTTAAAAGCTTATCTTAATAGCGTACCAATCCAAATGGTATATCAACTGATTCAGAATTTAAAGCATTTCATTTTGATATTAAAAGTTTATTTCTCGATAAAATAGTGGATGAAATCGTTACGCGTACGCCACAACTTGCCCATTTTAGATTTTCTGAAAATTTCACATTTCCTATTTATGATTGAAAGTTATGTTTGAAAAATTACTTTAAAAGAGTGTATTTTTTTTAGAAAATTCTGAAAAATAAGAACTGCCGAAATGCTAAGTGGTCACCTGGAATGGGTCTTAACTAGAATTTCTTTAAGAATCTTTAGGAAAAGATCGATCTTCAAGATTGATTCAGATGGGCGGTCGTAGGATCGATTCATCTTAAAATCGAAGCTTGAGGATCGATCTCTAATAGATAGATCTTATCCATTTTTAACAAGAAAGAGAACATTTTGTTATAATAAGGATAAAAAAGAATACGAAGTTTCACAGATGCGTTGAACTTCTATCTTTGGTTGAAATAAATGCACATAAACGCTTTAATTGTGGTACTCAATATATTGAAAAATTCCAAAAAAATATTCTGGTGTACCTTACATATATTTTGATCCAATCAAATTAAACAATGAAAAATTTTGGCATCATGAAATATTCTATCAGACTTTGTCAATCAATTCTAGTTTTGGTTCTATGGCTCGTATAATTCTAAAACTTAGCAGTCTTTACTGAATTGCAGCTCAATGAAATAAAAAAAAACCTACATAAAATCTAGAAACCGATTTAATATATTTTATTATCCAGAATTTTATGAAGAATCAAGATTTTTCCTACATTTTCAAATTTCAGAGATCCAATGCTTTAGTTAGAGGAAAAAAAGGAATTTGACAATTTTGAGAAAATTCGTTTTGAATTTTTTTTTAAATATTAATGTTTTTAATTTATTTAACATCTATGTAGAAGACAGTAAATTGTTTTGTTTTCAATAAAATCTAAGATTCATTTTGGTTTGAAATTTCTTTGAATTTTGATCAAATTCCTGAATTTCAGTGGAAATGTAAAAATAATCAAAGAGAAAACTTATGTAACTGTTTCTGAGAAGTCAAAATTATTCACTTATTTTATTTGCAGTCATCGAGAAAGTTCATCATTTGATCAAAACCTACATTTTCAATGCTTTTGTAACATTTAACAGTTTTTTTCATAAAAAAAAAAATTAACACTCCCAACCCAAATCAGTTGAAGTCCTAGCAATTTTGTTTAAATTATTTCTAAAACATCGAAGGAAAAGGAAAATTAAAAAAAATGTGAATAATTTTTCATTTTATTCGTTTTATTTACCCTCTTTGTTGGAAAACTGTTACTATTCCAAACAAAAGATTTAAATTTCAATTCATTCGATTCAGATTTAATAAAGTTCTGAAATAAAAATAGAATAGAATAAAATTTAGATTTAGAAATGAAATTCTTGAACTACAATTCACAATGAGAAATGAATTTAAAAATTGATTAAAAATAACATGATATTTTTGAATCTTCATTCTAAAAAATACAACAGGATAAATAAGTGTTTTAAAATCAGTTTAAGGTTTATTACAATTATTATCAAAATATAATTTCAAATATTTGTTTCCCGAACGTTTAGTTGCGAAATGAAAATCATTTAATTTCGTTTCAATTAACTTTCATTGATATGAAGAAGCTCATGAAAAATAAATAATTGAAAAGTTTCTTTAAAATTTCTTCTATTCAACAACAGGTGAATCATTTTCATTTGTAAAATGACATTTATAACAAGAGGTCTCTTAATTAGTTTTAAGCAAAGCTGCAAACAATGTTTAAAGATAACATGCAAATTTCCTTCAGCAATGAATACATGGACGTACAAATTGATTTTAATCAATGCTTATGTATCGTAATGAGAAAAAGAATTGTAATTTCAAGAAATTTGATGTGTATTTTATGAGGATGAACTTATTTCAATTAACGGGATGTCTTACCAAATTCTATTGAAATGAAAAAAAAAACAACACCAAACACTTAAAGCAGCATTATCAGATGCAAATCCTCCTTTTTTTTCCGGGAATTTAACACCATGGTCATTCTTCCCAACAAGGGCAAATCCTCCTGGTTTTTTGAAGAAATAAGTGAAAATTAATTTTATTTACTTTTTTTTTAAATTTAAATACAATGAATTGCGTTCTAAATTCAAACTCGAATCAATTTCAAAAATTATAAACTTTTATCTCAAATCTTCTTTTAGTTATAAACTTGTATGCTTTATAAAAATCAAGAGTATAGCATATGACACAAGGCAACAAGATTCACATTTTTCCGAGGTGCAAAGAATTTAAGACCTAATTTTGATTTATTTGGGGCCGCTGAATCAAAATATGCAATTGTTTTCGAGATAACTTTCGAAAATAGGTTAAATTTTATTTAGGAAGCTTTTTGACAAAATAACATCTTGAACATTGTAAAGGATATTTACATAAATGACCAACTTTTCCGATAATTTCTTTTTGTTAATTTATCCCAATGTAGCGAAATACGAGAATTTTAACGAAATTTTAAAGAAGATATAAACTAAATAAAATGTTTTAAACAAAGTTGTTAAATGAGGTCGTATCTTTAATATGAAATACCTTAAGAATTTTTTTCAATTTTTTTTCCATTATAAGTTTTTAAGGACCAGATAAGGTTCAGATTTCTAGTCATTTAAGCATTCACTCGAGTGTCTAGACTAGAAATCTGAACTTAACACTATTCCCATTTCAAATTTCCAATAAATGACAAATCAAAAGAACACTCTTCCCAAGATAACAAAAATTCAAGGAAAAACGAGTTCATATAAATTGGTTTACTGGAATTTATGTAGCGTAAGTATTTTCTGCTCTTTTTAAGGGTGGTTGTCATTCATTGCTAAGAAAATAATAATTGTAACGGGTACATAAGCTTGTAAAAATTAAGGGCCTAAAAAAATTGTTTAAAATTATGAAACGTAATACACATTTTCTGAACATTATAGTATTAACGGTAGATCTTTCTGAACTAACCCATTGGCAGTCCATCAACAGATGTTTTTTTTTGTAAATCTGTATAAAATCTGTATTGAGGTTTGATAGACTGTATGAATATGACTGTATGATTGTATGAAAAATCTGTATAATACAGAAAAATCTGTACATACGACACCGCTGCACCAAACAGCACACAAGTAATGTGCCATGAAATATTTCCTTGTCCATATTTTGGGTTACCTAAAACTGTGGAATCAAAATAGAAGTATAAATTGAGGCGTTTATCGGTGCGCTACTCGCCGAACAAAAATGGATTATCATTCCGATTTTTTCGAAAGGGCGAATGCTTCCAATATGATCAAATCCAATTATATCATATCAATTGAATGTAATATAGATGATATAAAATAATGATACAATAAGATGAATATTTTGTATTCAAAAATTGAACAAACCCTTTTGAAGAATCGATGAAGGTTTACATACATTAAGCTGACTAAAGTAAAAAATGGTTAGGGTTGCCATCTATCCGTCTTAAGGGGGGGTAGGGTCTAACGGGTATAAAAAAACACCATTTTCACGATTTTTTTCTAGAGCTATCGTTCAAACAAATGTATTCAAATTTTTTGCATTATACAAATCATTGTTAAAAGGACATTTAGTAATTTTTTCGTACAAAAGTATTGAAAAATGAGCCGGTGACGGAGCACTTTCGAGGATGCCTTTTAGAAAACAGGATTTGCGGTGGACACTGTATCTCAGCACAGAACCATCTGAAGTCAAAAAATCAGAGCAAAATATTTTTAATGGATGTTTTTCTGGACCCCAACGTTTTTATTTAACTTAAAAATATTTTTATGAAATTTTTGTGGCTGTTTGAAGTAAAAACTACGATTTTTCACTTAAAAATCCGCCATTTTTCACCTGTAAAATCTCTCCAAAGTAAAAAAATCGAAAAAGGAAAACGTTGGGGTCTGGTATTTGATATGTAGAAAATATGTTCCAAATTTGAAAAGAATCGGATAAGTAGTTTTCAAATGACGATGTCCACGGACTTTAAAAATGTGCTTTCGAGAAAAACGCGTTTGAAGTTTCTGCTCTTGCTTTCTTGCAGTATTAGATAGGAGGAAATAAAGGCCTATAATTTCTACAGTTTTGCTTCAATTGACTTGAAAATTTGACACAACATTCTTGAAATGTTTTACAATAAGAAAATAAAAAAATAAAAAATCGATTTTTTGAAAGTGCTAGACCCTACCCCCCCCCCTTAAGAAAAATCTCTACTGGTTCCGTTATTTTCATAAATAGTCCGTCGTTCCGTTTAGCTTAACTTGACTTAGCTTAGCTTGATTGACTACTCATATCCACCTTTAATGGTTGTGGAATGTGATATAAACATCAATTATGTATGGTAGCTAATTTCCGTCGTTCCGTTTTTTTTTCTTAAACTATTCCAAGCTTTTTTTTATCTTTTGGTCTTAAACATTGCAAGGCATTGAACTGAAATTTGTATCTTTAGTCTTATTGTTCGAAATAATTTCAGCGTGGCCGCTCATTCGGGAAATGCGGGAAAAAGTCGGGATTAAAAATCCATCGGGTTTTAAGTCGGGAATCGTTCCGAGAAATCGGGAATTTTTGGCACAGTTGCTCAGTACAGTGCCTCAAATGCTCCAGGAAAACTGAAAAATTGTTAAACCATGTTCTAAAAACTTGAACTCAAACTTTCGAACAACTCAAAAATGATCAAATTGTAGACTTCAGTTCATTTGTTCCTAGGAAATAGCTTGTAGAAATATGAGATTTTTCCTTTAGAATTTTTTTTATATGTCTCGTCGAACAATACCTATTTAAATACACAATTGAAATAACATGTTTACAAATATAATTAAGTGAAGTCTGATATCCGCGTTTACTATGGAGAGATTTCTTGAATCGTTGAATCTCAGAATAATGAAACGGTTCAGAAAAAGAAGTATGAAAATTTTTTTTTTTGTTTCGATTATAGTCGTTTTACCATCTTTATGGCATTCGCGACTTTATCAACGTTACAGTTGGCGGATCGTTATTGAAAAACTATCCGGTACAACTGTGTTCGATGTTTGCTCTTGGGCTCGAACTCGCGGAAGAAGTATGAAAATGAAATATGGGTTCAGTTCAATATCTCGCTGGGTCTGTAACTGAAACAGGGGTTGGGCTTTGAGGTGTATTAAATTTAGGCATACGAATAAACCGATCACCTTGAAGATGTTCTTGGTAGGTTCCTTGAACAGCCACGTTTCGCTGTCGTTGTACGAGATCACCTTCATCGATATCGACAGGTACCCGTACCGGATGAAGATGTTGATGGCTTTGCCGACCCGCAGTTGCGATTCGCGTTGCCCCGCGACCCCGTTTAGGGTACTGGTCAACAGCAGCAGAGTTCCCAGCAACACCGGCCCCAACAGTGTTCCCAGCAATTCATTGCATTCGCCACCAATCTTCTTCTTGGGCGTCATAATCTGTTGGCGCCCCCGCCCGCTTCCGCCTCCACGCGGAACTTCCTCCGATCGAGCGGCTTCCGGGCAATGGTGCCTGATTGATTCGGAGTTGGTTCCAAGTTCTAGCGTACTGTCCGGACACAATGTTTTTGCTCCAATGAACTGGCGGCTGTGCGCGGCAGGTTTAGTTTGCCGATGCCGGTGCGATTCAATCCATTTTAATTTGACACAGTCCTTTGGGGTCATTCAACGACTAGCTGGGAGGACTCCTTTGCTCAAGGCGAGCCACAGGTCATTGTGTATCTGAAAAGAGCGGAAAGTTACGGCTGATTAGCGAATGTTCATGATCGGGGGGCGTGAGCAGTTGAACGAGTTGAAACAAGTTCATGGAAAAGGACATTAACCGTTGATTTATTTAATCTTTAAAACTAAACTTCTGGTACCCAAAAGGTTGAAACCGATTCTGGTATCAAGAGGACGTGATCTTAATCAACCTTAGCGAGAAGCTTGAAGGTCGTTTTGTTTCTGTTCGAAGGGTCTCGATGAGACGAGGAAGAAAATATATAGGGCCAGAGAAATATACCGTAGAAGAGAACCCGTACACCGATGTTGGAAAAATCTGATGTATAACCAGAGTTGCCAGTTGCCAATGTGCCTGATTTTTAAGGATTTGCTTGATTTTTCGAGGCTCAACCTGACAATCTGATGAGCCATTGAATTTTGAAAATATGCCTGATTTTTGCAAATGTGATGAAAATTGGGTAGTAAGGAACTGGATTAGGTACCACTGCTGAAGTTAAAAAGTGAAAATGTGACTGAATCAAAGCAATCGAAAGATTCCCTTTTATTCTTATTTAAAAAAAGGGAACTTAAGGGAATCTTACAATTGCTTTGATTTAGTAGAATTATTCAACCAAGTAGGCGGCTCACAACAAATATTAGAGTGAAAATTGTGGAGCGATGACCAAAAAAAGGTCATCACTGAGCGAAATTTCCGTTGATGTTGTCTGATTTTTATTTCACCAGTTCAGTGATTTAAAAAAAAAGTTGGTAACCCTGTGTATAAAAGTTTCGCACTTGAAAACTTCTATCATATAACAATTTCTGAATGAGGGTGATGTAGACAAAAACGACACACGTTTGATATAGATAGAGCAGAGCCTGCGTTGCAAAATAGTATCCGTGCGTGGAATGCTTCGGTTTGCGACCTTTCTTTCACAGATACCCAAGAAAACGATATATTAGGACAATGTTTGTTTTACCTTATCTAAATCCTTGCGAATCCATAACATGCCGAAAACACTAAAAGGATAGAAATGTTTACGGCATCCAAAAATTCAGATCTAATCAACAGAGATCTGGTGAGATCGTTCCTTTTTATTGGTTAAATTACGAGTTGCCCGGAGGTATGGTTATTAATTTAACATTCTCCAATAGCGATGAGTAGCAGACCGAATTGATTCCTAGCAGCTAAATATTTCAATCTTCCCCATCATACCCACATTCTACACTTGTATGGTACCTACTATGTGGAAAACGCCTACTGGGCAGTGCTCTGATAGGGTGACCATCAGGCGCTGCCAGCTATCTAAAGCAAATTTAAATTCAGTAGGTAACTGTACCCCTCCCATTAATTTGTTTTAGTTATTTTCACAGCCAATTAAATCTTTCAAAATTCAGGAGGTGATTTATTTAGTTTATATTCTGTATGGAATTTGATATGGGAAAACAAAATTTACTGATTGAAATCACCAGAGTTTGAATCAAAATTCGAAAAAAATAAATTGGATTGATAGATACTTACTGCTTAATTTTTGCAATACAATTCATGAAAAACAAACCACGAACCATTTCCAATTTTGAGTTTTTAAAAAGTGGTAAGATTGGTGAGAATATTTAAAAAAATTCAAGTAAAATCTTAAAACGACCCAATTTGTTTTTTTCAATATATGTAGGTAAAATACCTAGTTTTCGACAGTTTTTGCTTTTTTTGTCAGAAAAACCATATAGGTACATAAATTAGTTGAAAAAAGGTTTTTCATCTCAAATATGATTGGTTCTATGAATCAGATTTTACTCTTTATTCTCTACGTTTTTTTATTAATCAAAAGTCTCAAAATAAAGTTTTTATTCACTTTTTACTAAAACCTCTCGATGGTCTAGTTTTCGACATTCAATTTTAGTTTTCGACACATAAAGTATAAGTTTTCGACAAGAACATTTCCACCTCCTTTGTTAGCAAAGGAATATGAATTTTAGCACATTGCAAGTGCTTGTCTACTTCACGGCGTTTTTACACCATGGAAACCGTATAAACATTCACAGGAAGTTGGGTGTCGAAAAATAGATTTGTAGGCAAATTTTCAGCGCTTGTTTTCGACAGCTTAAAAACAGTTCAAATTCCGTAAAATGTTAGCAAGAAAATAAATTAAATTAACGAAAACACTTGATTTAGAACCTTATCCATCCATTGATTCCTTTTATGGTGCTTTTATTCGAATAAAAGGTAAGTTTTTTCTTGATTCAAAACTATTCTTATTTGGTCGATGGCATTGAATTCAACAGGAGATTTAGAATTTTACTTCTAATTTAATGGTTTACTACGATTAAAAAACTCATTTAGAATAATGTTTATGCGCAACACATGCTATGTTGGAAGAGCACAAATAGAAGAATATGAACATATATAGCTTGAGCAAAAAAACAGAAAAATAGGCCTTTATGTAAAAATCTGTCGAAAACTAGCTCCTGTTGAAATCTAGATTATCTATCCAATCAATGGAAATGGCATCACAGATTTTTTCGGTTGAATTATCAGAAAACCAGTTTTTTTTCTCGCCAAAAGCACAGAATTTTTATCGAGTTCTTACTTTTAACATGAAAAAAATTGGTTTTTATAAAAAAAATGTGCAAAATAATTATTTTTGCGGCTCCCCCATCTGCTTATTAAAAAGCTGGTTAAACGTAGGTTGAAAACAAACAATCGCAGTGCATTTGTTCGTTCAAATGCTTAAAACTCTAACAAGCAAAAACTGTCTTTTTCAACTTGTTTTCTTTGTACTCAGAATTCTAATTTTTTTCAGGATTATTAAAGCCTTAATTCATACAATTCATAGTTTGAAGTCTCTATAATTCAACAACAAACAAACAAAACAATTCAAGGTAAAACAAGACTGAGTATGGACATTAGACCGCTGCAAGCTTTGTATGGAAATTTTAAATTCTTAAATTTTTACACCTCCCATAACTTTTTTTGGTTGGTTTTGATGCCAGAAATAGCAATAAAAATTTTGGAAGCGATTCATTCAGTCCTGAATTAGCGCAACGAGTTTTAGTTTTGTATGGAAATTTGTATGGGAAAACAAAAATTTTCATTCAAAAATCGCCAGAGATGTTCTGAAAGTTCCAAAAAATATAACTTTGGATGAAAAATGTTCCTTGATTCTTGCAGTACATTTCATGTGAACAAAGCACCAACCTTAATTGTACCCCAGAAAAGATATTTAATGCTATATAAATATTTTGTTTTCAAAATTCATTTATTAAATTATATCGGTTTTATCGGTATCGGTAAAAACAACTTTTTTTTTAATAAAATCACAGCTCTGGTGATTTTATCAAAAAAAAGTTCAAAGTTGAAAGTTCATAAAAATATGATTTTGGAATTTAAATGTTCCTTGGTTCTTCAGTTCAGCACTTTTGGAAAATATATTTTCTTAAATTTAGCATTTTTGACTGCAAGTTTCGAACTGTTTAACCGTAGGATGAAAAAAATCGCAAAAGACTGCTTTTCACAGCCAGTGAGTTTGTTGATTTGAATAACCTTGGCAAAAGAAACATTCCATTAATTTATTAGAAGCTAGAGCAAGCAAAGCCTGCCTTTAAAAAAAAAAAATCAATGGATTCAGATTTTTTAATATTAAAATGGTTATTTATTTTTTCATGGAATACTTAACTTCTTCTTATGTAAGAAAAAAAAAAGCTTCAGAATAGGCAAAAACAATAATAGAAGACAAACTTCATTTCATGCGTATTTTAATTTTCTAGACGATTTAATATTCAATAGGTAACATTTTTCAGTTAACAGTTATTTAGAGTGAAAAAAGTAAATTTACAGTTTCGCTGGAACAAATGATGTTCTATTTCCATACAAACCTGAGGTTTCACCCAAAATAATTTAGAAATTAAATGTACGGGGTTTTTCACGTAAACAGTGCTTTTGAGGCATCATATCGATTCTACATGTGCTTTGTAGTACACAGAAAAAATGTTGACTATTACGTGTCACTGAAAACTGCAACCTTCAAAATAAATCACCTGTAATTAACAAAACCTGTAATTTTAAATTGTTTTTCTTGAAAGTTAACGAAGATTCATTTATTATTACAGCAAATGTCCTGTAAAAAAGTTGAACACTAAATATTAAATGTCACGTAATCATGTTTTCGATCTGTAAAATTACGGTAAATGTCCTGCTCCTTTTTGTTACAGGACATTTGCGTAATTTTACAGTTAATAATTTTTGCTGTGTAGTTACTGTACTCCCATATAATATAATGACACATGAATTTCACGGAAAGTCCAAGTGGATGGATTAGAATTCTTTTTTTCTGCTTTTCTCAAGCATGTGGTAGTAAATTCTTGTTGAAAAGAGAATAGTTGTCTATTTGCCAACTTGTTTTTTTCCTTTGCTATGTGGCAACAGATGCTGCAGCTGAAGAACATTCAGCGTTGGAGAACGAGGATGAACTCAAGCTCGAGAAACACAAATCCGAGCACCGAGTTCGTGGAGGTGAGTGTATTTTTCCCTCTTCGAAATTCTATTTAACTTAAGTTGTGGATTGTGTTGTTTTCAGCTTCGGAGAAAACTCCTAGAAGTTCCACCGATTTCTACGGAAAACATACGGACGTGGTATTTTCGTCACTGGCTGTCGAATACTCTGGAAAGCGGCAGCATTGAGGAGACGATTCCAGTTCGGTAAATTTCATAGGTCTCTCCAAGGAAATTACCGGAACCCATTCAATTTTGCCTTTCAACGCCTCTGATACATTTTGTGCTAATTTGTGGAAATAAATTTTATTTTCTTTTAATTTTGTTTAATTTCATATTTATTAATAAAAATAAACAAAAATAAAAAGGAAAACAATTTTTAAAAAATCGACCCAAATTTCATTTCCATTCCAAAAATATTTTCGGTAGCTTTCATGAACACATCGCTTTGAACCCACTCAAAATTCACGTAAAAGTCACTTACAATATTCATAAAGCACCAATTCCTATAGGAGCGCGTTTACATATTTACTTCGTAGCATCTACGTGAAAATCACTTGGATAAAAATCATGTAGTTTTTCACGTAGCCGCTACGTGCAGATTATTTTGGGTGTTGTTGAGCGACCTCTTATATACACTCACAGAAGAGGATGCAAAAATCCAATGCATATTTTGCAAATCTCTGTGCCAGAAATGTGCTGAAAAATGTACTGTACCAAATGATAATGATTAATTTGATATCTAGTTACGTACCTTCAAAAATAAAAAGACGGTCTCACAACTCCAAACATCCTGTCTGGTATAACAAAGATTTGAGAAACTTACAAAATAGGAAGCAAAAGACTCATAAAGCCTACAGAAACGATAGAAGTTCAACAAACCATCAACATCATATAAATTTATGCAACCAGCTCAACTCATGTATTAGAAACTCCTTTGAAAAATACAATCAGAAAATTGAAAATGACATTAAGAAAAACCCAAAAGTATTCTTTGGCTATGCTAAAATGCGGATGAAAAATTCAAACTTTCCGACTTGTTTGACACTAGACGGAAACATTGGCAATATTCCGTTGGAAATTTGTAACTTATTTACATCCTTTTTTCAAGAAGTTTACACAGATTTCTCTGAGAATAACCGTGATAGAGAATACTTTTCATACATTCCAGAGTTAGCGTGTGACATTCAAGTCAATGGAATTGACTACAATAATGTTTACGAAGGACTTAAAAAACTTGATGCTTCTGAAGGAGCCGGGCCGGATGGACTCCCCCCATGTTTCCTTAAAAACCAGTTGAGTTAACCGACCCTCTTCTGCTTCTTTTTAACATGTCGTTAAGTAATAAAAAGTGCCCAAATTTTGGAAAAAATCATTTTTGATCCCAATTTTCAAGTCCGGAAAAAAATCAGATGTACGAAATAACCGAGGAATAGCCATTCTATCTTGCATTCCTAAACTCTTTGAATCAATCATAAATGACAAAATCTATCAACAAAATATTGTAACCAGCAAACAACATGAATTCTTCAAAGGGCGCTCTACTGCATAAAATCTTCTCGAATTCGTTACATACGTGATCAATTCCATGTACCAAGGCTTTCACGTTGAGGCTCTTTATACTGATTTCGGCAAAACTTTTGTCCGCAACGATATACCCCTTTTGATTCTAAAATTTAAAAAAAATTGGATTTAATCCAAATCTTCTTTCTTGGCTTCAATCATTCTTAACCGATCGAACACAAATTGTTCGATTCAAAAACGAATCATCCAAACCTGTACTGTAACCTCCGGTGTGCCTCAGGGGTCTCATCTAGGACTTCTTCTTTTCATACTGTTCGTAAATGACATTTCTTTCATTCTAAAACGAATTGAATTCCTTATATATGCTGACGATATGAAACTTTTTCTGAAAATCAAAACAACCGAGGATGTTGAAGCGTTTCAAAACGAAATCAATGTGTTCTATGAATGGTGCAACAAAAATTTACTTCAATTGAACGTTAACATATCGTTTAGTAGAAAACAAATTTATCGACTTATTGAAACTAAATTAGGCAGTCAACCGGTACAAAAATGCCAAATTGTAAGAGATCTTGGTGTCATCTTGGATTCGAAACTTACGTTTTTAAAACATCAGAACACTATTATTAATAAAGCCAATTGCATGTTAGGATTTGTTAAGCGTTTCAGCCACCACTTTCAAGTTCCATACACCATAAAGTCACTTTATATATCTTATGTACGATCAACATTAGAGTATTGTAGTTTCATATGGAATCCTTTTTCAAATAATCACGAGCAACGTCTTGAATCTGTTCAAAAACAATTTTTATTGTATGCACTCCGTAAAATAAACTGGATCACATTATCTCTTCCATTATATACCAATCACGTTGTAAGCTAATTTACATAGAACCTCTCAATAAACGTAGGGTCAAAATTTGGTCAAGGGAAAACGCGTGTAAATCGGTGAAATCGTTTATTTGAAAAATCAAATTAAATTTCCTTTTTAAGTTTAATTAGTATAAAATTCAGGAAAAATACTCAGTTAGGCTTCCGCTTTTACACATCCGCATTGACGGGCCTTACGCTTAACCCCTGCCATCAGATTTTGTACAGCCACCTTGTCCAAAATAAATTAGTAAATAAATTAGTAAGTAAATAAATTAGTAAATAAATGGTAAAGATGATGTGATTATAGAAACACTACTGGCATAAAGACTCGAGCTCCCGAAAAATTTTAATCCTATTGGATAAATCATCAAAAAAAAAAAATAGTGAGAATCGAAC
>NC_073691.1:152140304-152165304 GCF_029784155.1 Uranotaenia lowii | reverse complement strand
TCTAAAAATCAATCCCAAGTGATTGTTTACAAACACCCTTCATACAATGGATTGTGTACATGATATTTGAAAAACCGTTGGTGCGTAGCTGCAAGATTGATATGCAATTGCAAAACAGCTGAATTTGCTGAACCTATCGGCACGTGTTGACAGCTCACTGCTGCCAACATTACAGAAATGCTTCATGATTGGGTAGGTGTCAATATTCAACAACCTCTTTCTGCTTCCAACCGCCGAGTTAAGGTGAGGTAAGTTCTAAACTCCAAATAAAATCTGAAAATACTGTTTCCTAATACATATGTACGTTTACCAATTTTTCCGCAGTAATATCGGAAACACCATCAAGAGCCTTCGTTATAACTTATTTTAAAAAGAGTCACCATTAATAGCTAAGCACTGTGCAGAGCAAGGTTTGTACTATCCTAAGTGCTTCAAATTATACGGTTTTCAAAACAGATGGTTTTTTTTAAACAATTTACAGATGTTTCCAAAAATAGTGGCTATTGAGAAAAAAAACGAAACTCGCTCAGCCTTAAGGAAAAAGTCAGAATCCTTCGGAATCTTGAGGAAAAGGCTGCGAAGAAAGCAGACATCGCGAAGAAGTACAACATCCATCCAACAACCGTCAGAAAAATTCAAAAGAATGCTGACTCCATACTTCGTGCGGCATCCAACACCTCGTGTCGTTTTGGTAAGTCTTTCAAAACCGTTTCCACAGGTGCGTATAAAAATTTGGAGGATGTTTTGTTTCTTTGGTTTCTTAACCAACGACGTCTGAACAAAACAGTTTCTTCGACCATGCTCATAGCACAGAGAACCTCATAGTCAAAGCTCAAACATTTGCTGAAAGTTGCAACGTCACAGAATCATTTAAATTTTCATTGCACTGGAAATACATATCTTCAAAAAGCGCTATGGTATCCGCAAGCTTAAGATATGTGGCGAAGCGTTGTCGAGCGGTATAGGAAGTGTTGAGGGATTTTTGGAGAACTTTCACGAACAATGCGGACGATCGGAATTGTTTTTTTAAAATGTTGCCAACAGATGTTGCCTTATTAATTGGGTACAGGAAAGTGTTTGTGATTGATTGAAATAAAAAAAAATATTTAGAATTTGCAAATCTGAAGAAATAACAGCAATTTTCCAAAAACAACTTTTTTCAAAAAAATAAATAAATTTGATTTTCGCATTTTTTTATGCATACATTGTTCGATATCTCAAACATGCATTGAAAAATCGTGATAAGAATACCATAAGCTAATTTCTTTCAACCTCTAGAATATTTTTTGTAAATACATCACTCAAAAATATCCACGCGTTTTCGAGATATTTGGATTTTTATTAGTTTTGTTTTAAAACAACACTATGCATTAAAGGGTTAAATACCAACCCTTTAAATACCAAGTGGTTAATGGGTGGTCCTCTACGTGGATCAGGACAACCCCCAAAAAACATACAGTGTTAAACGACTGGGAATTTTAGCTCAAAAGCAGAAAATTTCAACTAAATTTAAAGGCTGACAAAATCGGGATAAAATGCTGACAAAATCGGGGATAGACAAAATCGGGGGTAGACAAAATCGGGAGCTGACAAAATCGGAACAATACTGTAATGTTTACATGAGTAAATTTGGACTTTTAGGTTTGTATGGGAAAATTGAATATTTTGTACTGAAAAATCAACATCATTTTTGTTTCTTCTGTGCAACCGAGCCAGCTGGTGGTTTTTGTGCCAATTTCTAAAATTCCTAAAGGAAATTTTCCGCTGAACAACTTTGTCGAAGACCGTAAATTCGTATCTTATTAGACAAAAAAGTTATTAGCTGTTCCACAGAGGTATGTCTTTTGGCATTGATGAACAATAAATTCAATAGACACCACTGTTGTGTGCCTTGCGAGGTATTGCATGACTACTTTTCATGCAATACTTCGCGGGGCACAAGCAGTGGTGTCAATTGAATTTATTGTTTATCAATGTTAAAAGACATACCCCTGTTAAACAGCTAATAACTTTTTTGTCTAATAAGATACGAATTTACGGTCTTCGACAAAGTTGTTCAGCGGAAAATTTCCTTTAGGAATTTTATAAATTGGCACAAAAACCATTAGCAGGCTCGGTTGCACAGAAGAAACAAAAATGATGTGGATTTTTCAGTACAAAATATTCAATTTTCCCATACAAACCTAAAAGTCCAAATTTACTCATGTAAACATTACTTAAAAATTCTGCAAAAAATCATGGATGAGTTTTGGACCAAAACGAAGCTTTTGAGACCCCAGGGTTTGAGAAATTCAAAAATGACCCCAAATCGACTCAGTCTAATGTGACATACTTTCTGAACATTCACAAGTCAGTGCAAACTACCGTTTGTCCATTTCAAAATTGGGTGGGACTGGGCAGCAAAAACGACCAAATCATAAGGTGGTTCGTACCAATTGAGTGTTTTGGCGTTGAACGTTGCCTACACTCCTTTCTATCTGCGCCAAAAAAGCTAAACCTACCTAACATTGTCTAATTTCGATACAGACGGACGGGTGAGCGAAAACGGACAAAAACGCAAGCGTCCGCGTAAACTTTCTGGATTTACTTTTAGTTTTATATTTATCATATTTTTGTAAAGTATTGCAACTACATTAGCGCTTACATTTCACCACTACACTCAGAAAAATACTATTATGTATGCCATAAGATTCTCTTATGAAGTGGCGCCATAAGAAAAATTTATGAAATTCATAAGATTGTCTTATGACGCGAATGAATTCCGAAGATGAACGCCTACTTCAATGAGAGGTTGTTGCTTTTCATAAGAGATTCTTATGGAAACAGTAAATCACTTTCTAATAAGAAAAATTCTAGATATTTCATGCAGAAAACATTCACTTTATTGTTTGCCAAATTTGTTTAAAATTAAATCCTTCATGGTCACCATCAGCAGCGCATCAACAGACGGCTCCATCAAAGTTTTTTTCGCCGCATCTTAATCTTCGACCTTTCATTTTTTGCCGATCAGCTTGCTGAAAAGTAAACAAATAATGTATTTTAGTTTACTAATATATTAAACGTTAACACCAAAAACATCAAATCGAGCTTACCATTCCGGAGATAACAATAACATTTGACATTGAAGGAAAACTATAAAAACTATGAACTGGCGATTGCTTCGCACTGTTATATGATGAAAAAAAACTGATGCTATGAATGAATGTGTTCATCATTTTTTCACAATGCCGTTTCTTCTATTATTCACAAGAACATCGTATGAAAATTGAAAGAATTTCATAAGACTCTTATGAAACATTATTTTACACTCTAAAAAGCGTTTCATAAGATGAATCTTATGAAAAGTATAATAAGAATTTTCCTGAGTGTAGAATCGGTATGAATAAAAATTTGTTGCGTGAATATACGCAAGATCTAGTGCAAAGTTGAATTTAAGTGCTAGAAAATCTGAAAAAAATTGCAAATTGACAAAAAATTTGAAAAAAAGCTACCTTTGAAAATTCTGTGTTTCGTTTTTTGAAAATCCATAAATGCGAAAATGTGCTAAGTTACGTAAACTTTCCAATCCTCTTTTCAAAATTTATCTGGTGTGACTTAACAAATTTTTTCGGTTCATTGATTGAAAAGTGCGGTTTTAAAACCACTCTTGTACATTTTTGGTGGCCATGATCTTTTAAAATTAAAAAAATTTTTTTTTTTAGTTGTAGGTTTGAATTTTGTGTATATTTAATCGATGTAAGCATGTAAATGAGAAAAATTGGTATTCATTTTTGTCTAGAACTGTTTTAAGCCCTTAGGACTCAACCTTTCGAAACCTAATGAAAACAAGATAAAATGGTAGCATTTGTAACGGCATTGTAAAACAATTATCATGTTTACGATCACAGTTATCTTCCAGCTGATCGTTTCAATGATAGATTAACGCTGAACTTCACCGTTGACTGAACCTTTTGTATGCATGTAGGTAAATACGTTACTCCGAGTTCGTCTAACGGCCACCAAAACCTGAAGCAGCAACAGTAGCCAGCCCTTAGCTGGGCTCAGAAGAAACGCACATATCTACTGAACACAGGCTGTCTGGCCGCCGAGTTCCGACTAAATAGCGAACCGCCTACCTATAAAATGCAAATCACACCATTATGGAAACAAAACGCGAAGGTAACAGAATCCATTCATGTTGATTCTGTCTTTTTTTCTCGTTTGACTGCATCTTCCCCTGGCCTAGCCAGAACGCGATGTTGAACATCTCACGGAAGTCCTTGGATGCTGTTGCAGGCAAAACACGAATGGCGGAATTTGGAAGCGGGAGGCCATCATCGAACGCATCAGACACTGCACCAATTTCAGTGCCGCCAAGCCTGAATCGAGACAGGGGTTGTTGGGCGGAAGCACTCTTTTTAGTAACAGCTCAAACTTTATGCCGGTACTAAACCATAGAGCACCCCTCGGTGTCTTCGCGGGACCAACGAGGGCGCGATCGTCCGTTCGAAATTGGTAAGATTATTCAATTATTTTAGGCCCGTTCATACGCGAGATCAGCAATTCGACGATGATGATACGCCTGGCAGTAATTTTTTCACCGGTCTATACACTAGTGCCAGACCTGTTAGCTGATGGTATAGTGTGCTCGTGATTGAATAATGATCTTCACATTATTGGAAGATGAACGTTTGATCGACGCGCAAAACGATGCTGGTTAGTTCATCGCTTCATCGGGAAGTGGTAAATTTTAGTAGCTACTCAGTCCAGCTTGGTGATGCTCTACCCGATGCATTCATATTATTGCTGTGCGGCCGCTTATGGTATTATTACTGGTGAGCTAAATTTCGATGTACGATATAATAGTTACGAGTAGTGTTGATTGCGATCATGGATCGCAAAAGTCGACGACATGGTCCTTAAAATAAAATTTATAACACTCCTGTACAAGGTGCGGCAGAAAAAACTGCATCTGTTCCTTTGAATTTTTTTGACATTGTGTAGGGGCATAACAAGCATATGGAGCTAATAGATACCCCTTGTTTTAAAGAAAGTCTCCACCTAAAGTGCGTAAAGCTTTAGTGTTTTCTTTATATATTCTTCTACGAAGAAGTTATTCTTTCTTTAAATTTACGGAGAAAATATCTAAAACCCAATTTGATTTCTAGAGCTTGAGCTTGAGCTTAGGTAAACCGTACATTTCAGTAGTTGCTACTCCGTGATTGACAAGAACCATCAAAATTGTACATAGATCCAAATAAATGGGGCCTGGGATTAGCTTACCATTTTCTGTGTACACGTTTCGAAGGTTCCTTATCTTATATGGTCAATAACGGCGACGGCTACGTCCTTCCGGCGTAATGAGCAATCGGCACCGGAGCAACTCACCGAATTCTATCACGCGTTTAAAACTAGAAGAGCAAGAAAGACTTAACGAGCAAAAACGTTCTAAAGCATGGGTGGCCAAACCATGGCCCGCGGGCCACATGTGGCCCGCGACCAACTTTTTGTGGCCCGCGAAGCTAATTTTGGAAAAGCCATGTTCTAAGAACTGAACTTTTTTTCTTATTCTTCGTATATCATTTAAATAAATATAAGAGCCGTTTCAAATAAAAAACACCTTTTTATTTGGATAAATATATCTGAATCAACAATAGCTAAATTCAAAACAAAGGTCTAAAAAATTTCATTGAAATGATATATGCAGGAATGAAAGTGTATAAAACTAATTTCGAGAATACACGCTTCTAAATTGTTGTGTTTGGCCAATTTCCATACATATTTCAAACATTTGGAATTTTCTGTCAAACGTAAAGGTATCCGAATAAAATTTAAAAAATCTGAAAAAATCACCAAACAATTTGAAACATGAAGAATCATTTGGCATTATTTACTCAAAATCGATAATTTTGCACTTAAACCCCTTTGGCTTTAAGGGCTTAATATAATTTTACAAAAAAAGTTACCGTCACTGAAAAACAACGATTAAAATAACAATTTTTAAAATTATCAAAATTAACGGTATTTGACACATTATCTGTAAATTCTATCACACTTTTTTGGTTACTACAATTAATTGATATGAAGAGCATTAAAGCGGACGCCAGTTTTAATATTGAGGAGTTTGGATAGCCTCAGAAAGATAGTAAGACCCTATCAATATCGTTTAATTTTTTTTTTAAATCACTTAACCATATCAACATCATGATTGAAATAATAGTTTCATAACATCTTCAACCATTCATAACTTGAATTCTACTTCAAAACCTTCGATCAACCATAAAAATTTTATAACTTTTGCAAACTATGTAACATATGTATCGAAAGTTTGCTATGTAAATATTTCCAATTTGTAATTTTTTGCTCAGGTTTCCAGAACAGGGTATATTCTTAAAAATTAAACCAAATCCAAATATATTTTAATTGACAACGTGCTTTGTATTTGTGTACATCAATAATGAAAAACTAGACAGATTTTACAGTTGGGTAGTAGAATTAAACTAGAACCGGTTTTATACTGACAAATCTCCCAGAAGAACTACTTTTTTTTAGAAAAATGTTCAAATTCGTATTCATCCTGTTCAACGAAGTCTTTCCCAATACACTTATCAAATCGAGATACTGGAAAAATTGATACGAGTTGTATTAAGTTGATGTTAAGGTCCGTACTTTGTAAAATCAATATTATTTATGATATAACTTAAGTTTGTTGAAATAAATATTCTTTTAAATGTCAAAAGCTTGTGACCGTTACTTTTTTTAAACAATTCCATTGTACAGTTTTTCCTATTTTGTCCATAAAATTTTTCTGGGGAGAACGGAGAACTTGAAAATTTTGGAAAATGGGCGCTAATTTTTTTTTCAATGTGGGAACCATAAAATTGACTTGATGTCCATTGTAGTCAAGCGATTTGACATTTTTGTGATGAATAAACCGATGAGGTTTTAAATCCATACATTACTTGGGAGGGATATATAATTCATTTCGTATTGCATAATATTTCTACTATTTTTCAAATGGAGCAAAATTTGTAAAAATATGCATGTAACAAACACGATTTACTAAGATGAATCGATACATGATGTGACCTAGGAAATGGTTTTTTTTAGAGAGCGTTTTCAAAAATCTGTTACATGTTTTTTAATACTCCAGAACAATTTGTTTTTGTGGCCCGCCAGCAAATCTCATTTATGAAATTTGGCCCGCGTGTTGAAAATGTTGGCCACCAATGTTCTAAAGCATTAAAAAACGAATCCGATCGCGCCTCGATTGCCTGAAGTACCCGAACATCATATTCTATGCTCTAGCTAGTGTTTTACTTCGGGAAAAGAACCACACGTACACAAATGTTCCAACTTTTTTTTACTCTGAAAATTATTTTCAGTGTTTAGTGTTTAGTAAAAACTTGGTTTCAGTTGATCAATTAATAACTTTACCAAAAAGGTTTGAATTTAGGACGTAAGATGACTTTCTCAATTTTCAGTGTAATTTGGTTTTGGCGTCTTTTTGCTCTGCCGAGCTTTATTGCCGTGATGCAAAACGACGCAAAATAAACAGTGCGGAGAGGTGATTTTACGACGTTATGCACCGTCGCGAAAAGTGCTTCGGTAAGTGTTGAAAACTATGCGGAAAAAGAAACGGAAACTGTCTGCAGACTGCAGTAGTGATCTTTCAAGCAATCCAAGCATGGTGAGAAGATGGAAATTAGTGTCAGGTGAGTACAATAAGCTTCATTTTTCCCTGTGTTAATAGCTAGTGTTTTTTTTTGTTACCGTCTCACGACATAACTTGACGAACATAATTCCTATAATTCACTCGGTCCATGGCAACCGTTCTCCAATTTCTCGGGTACCCCACGTTCGCCAGATCACGCTCCACTTGGTCTAACCACCTCGCTCGTTGCGCCCACGCTCGTCTTGTTCCTACCGGATTCGTAGCGAACACCTGTTTTGCAGGACAGTCGTCCGGCATTCTCGCAACATGTCCCAGCGTATCCGGCCAGCCTTCACCACCTTCTGGATACTGGGTTCGCCGTAGAGTCGCGCGAGCTCGTGGTTCATCCTTCGCCTCCTCACTCCGTTCTCCTGCTCGCCGCCAAAGATGGTTCTTAACACTCGTCGCACGAATACTCCGAGTGTACGCAGGTCCTCCTCGAGCAATATCCATGTCTCGTGCCAGTAGAGAACAACCGGTCTAATGAGCGTCATATACAGGTTACACTTCGTGCGAGGGTTAAGTCTTCTCGACCGCAGTTGCTTGTGGAGTCCATAGTAGGCACGACTTCCGCTGATAATTCGCCTCCGGATCTCACGGCTGGTGTCATTGTCTGCGGTCACAACTATACGGAACTCATGAAGTTTGTTTACCAACAAACCCCAGAAAAGCTGAGTAAAAAATAAACAAACTCATTGAGAGCCCCGCTCACTCCTCGCCTACTTACTGTGAAAGTCGGAGAACCTAGTGTATCTAAGAACCTTGATTAGGACTTCATTTAAGCCAATTTCGAATACACAGCGTTCCTAAATGAGAATGGAAAAAGTGATTCGAAACTTCAACATTGATTTTCTCAAAACATATCTAGTAGCTCACACGACCTAATCAAAACAAACTCTAGATATGATTGCTTTCCCGTCACTGGCATAAAAACTCGAGCTCTCGGGCAACATGAAAAACATTTTATCGGATTTTCATCCTGTTGGATAATTCATCCCAGAAACAAGGAAACAAAAAAAATAACTTGCCTTTGGTGAGAATCAAATTCACAACAATTTTCTACCTTCATCTTGCCCATCCGACAGCTTAGCTAGTGTACCACCAATGAGGGTTAGTTGTCATAGTGGTTGTTCTGCAACAGCTCATCACCGAAAACGCACTCTGTCTAGCGATTGGCCGTGGGTTTTTTAGTATTGTCTACGATGGGGAAGGGAATTGGAAACGAGAAACTGTTTTTTGCTTTCCTATACTGCTTGCTTTCATACACGCGCACAGCTGGGCTAAGATCTAACATCAAAACAGAATACAAAACAAAAATTAACTTAGCGTTGTAGCTCGCAAGCGGTTCACAAAATCGAATTCACTACATACATTGATGAACACTGCACACATGGAACGAATAGGCTCATTCTGACCATAGAGTGTTCGATGAAATCCTAGCCGGAGAAATTCTCACGTTCTCAGTTGTCTAGGCACCCCGTTGAAGTCGACACTCGCAAGAATGTTTGGCGCATTGATGTCACCGAGCAGCAATTTCCCAACAAACGCCGCCTTATGGTATTCACGTCGGTTAGCGAGGGTATCCAGATCCAACCAGGGGCATCGCTGTGAATACGTAGGAGATTCTTCCGGGACTGGCCAGGGGCTAATTCGGGGTGCCGAGCGAGTAAACTTCGATTGTACGGATTCGATTCTACTGACCCAGGTGTCATGGCTAGGGAGTCAGACGACTGCTGCAGATTCCAGGTGCGAGCGAACTAATGCACAATATAGAGTTCGTAGACACTGTGGATTTGTGAATTCCCTAGTGGTTCGCAAAATAAATCCCAAAGTCCTATTCGCTTTGGCTACGACGTAATTCAGTTGATTTTCAAAAGTTATTTTGGAATCCAACAGTACACCTAGATCCTTCACAACGGAAACTCGTTCAAGAGTGGAATCTTGGAGACTGTAATTCTAAGTCAGCGGATTCTTTTTCCGAGTGAAACCGATTACATTGCATTTCGCCACACTGACCGTTACGCAATTCAAATTACACCACTCCAGAAATCTACTCAACATTTGCTGCAATTCCAAACAATCGCTGGAGCTTTCAATTTTCCGATAAATTTTCAAGTCATCAGCATACTACATTCTATACCCGGATGGTAGAGCTTATGTTACATCGTTGTAAAGGGTGATACGGTCAAAATTTGGTCAATATCAACTTGACGTATTTCTTTCAATTTTGCATTTAAAAAACCTGAACACCCCTCATTTTGAAGGTGTGTGTGTGTGTATAATGTTGCTCCTATTTTGATTTTGGAATTCACTCTTCAGTTGTCAAAATGCCGTTCAAGGAAGAAGAGCAGGGTATCATAATTTTCCTCGCGCATCGCGAAAATTCGAGCTACTCGCACGCAAAGCTGGCCAAATCGCTAAAAGTTGCCAAATCAACCGTTACAAATATAATAAAAGTGTTTGGGGAATGTTTGTCGAAAGCCAGGAAGTCTGGATCGGGGGGAAATCGAAAACCGGAAGCCGCTGAGACGACAAAGAGAGTTGCCGGTAGTTTCAAGCGAAGTCCTAGCCTCTCTCTCCGAGATGCCGCAAATAAGCTGGGTGTATCGTCTACAACCGTGTATCGAGCCAAAAAACGAGCCGGACTATCGACTTACAAGAAGGTAGTGACTACAAATCGCGATGATAAACAAAATACGACGGCCAAAGTGCGACCCCGGAGGCTGTACACGACGATGCTGACGAAGTTTGACTGCGTGGTAATGGACGACGAAACCTACGTCAAAGCCGACTACAAGCAGCTTCCAGGACAGGAGTTTTATACGGCAAAAGGAAGGGGAAAGGTAGCAGACATTTTCAAGCACATGAAACTGTCAAAGTTCACGGAGAAATATCTGGTTTAGCAAGCCATCTGTACATGTGGCTTGAAAAGCAGCATTTTCATAGCTTCCGGGACTGTCAACCAAGAAATTTACGTGAAAGAGTGTTTGAATAAACGTCTGCTGCCTTTTCTGAAGAAACACGGTTGTTCCGTACTGTTTTGGCCGGATTTGGCATCTCGCCATTACGGTAAAAAGGCCATGGAGTGGTACGCCGCCAACAACGTGCAGGTGGTTCCCGAGGACAAGAACCCTCCCAACACGCCAGAGCTCAGCCCAACTGAGAAATACTGGGCTATTGTCAAGCGGAACCTAAAGAAGACCAAAAAAACTGCTAAGGACGAGCAGCAGTTCAAGGCAAACTGGCTTTCTGCGCCGAAGAAGGTTGACACGGTGGCTGTTCAAAATCTGATGGCTCTGATTCTCCTATTACTTGCACTGAAACTTCATTAAACACTGAAACAGTACTTCAGTTTGCTTTTATTCAGCCTTCAAGCTGAAACAATTACGCTTTACCTCAGCTTTTGTTCAGCGAGTTGGCGTTTTTAATCAGCCAAAATGTTTGTTGGGTAGTCCTATTTGGCACTGGTGGTGTTCGTGACATAATCCTAGGTGTTTCACTAACACTTTAAAATTTTGGGAAAATCAACCTCAAAAACGACCGTGTTTGAGATCGTGAGATCGAATCCCGGTCACTGCATGCATAGTACACTTTCCATAGGTTGGTGGTTTAAGCATTTGTAAAATGCTAGCCATCATATCCTCGAAAGATGTACGCTTAGAGTTAAGAAAAAAGGAATCTCTTCGAGGAAACATCAAGTTTCATTGAGATCCTGTATGTTTTTGTGTTCGTTTGTCATTCGACTGACCGCTGTACTAAAAGTTTATGAGGTCATTTTTCCCTGTCTCATCCGTCTCAATTCTATTATGCCTACTGGCTTAATTCCTAAAATTCGACTCAAACCGACACATAAACCTGCTAAAGTCACCGACTCGGAACCAATGGGCATGAAAATTATACTTAAATGGATCGCTCAAACGTATTGGCTAAAACGACTTCTCGCCATCATCCGGCAAAGTCCATCAATGAATGAATGGCACACTGCTGTTTTAAGGTGACTTCCAATTCAAGGTAGTCTGGGGCGCCTTGTTTTGCCATATTTTCTGTGTGCCATTATTCCGAACAGCGTTCAATCGATTTTCCTTTGCTTCTTAAATAATAGGACTAAATCAACCAACCAACGATCTACACTACATCTTTCTCTCTCTATCTCACTCCACTGCTGGATCTCTTTCTTTAAGGTCGTCAATTCCGATTCCGATTCCAATCGACTGGCCGCATCAATTGTCAATGATCAGCACCAATTTGTCCCCAACCATTCCATCTGGTTAATTTTTGCGAGGGCAAACTGAGACGGATACCGGTGAAAGTGACGCTCGTTGGTTATGAGAAGTTATTGAAGAAGTGGTTTTCAGAATTATTGAAGATTTTCTTGAAAGCGAAGATTTTCTTACACAAATTTTCAATAATTGTGTCATAAACTCAAACATTTCCAATTCAATTCCCTGTCGTCAATAGTTTTATTTTCCAGCGCTAGTTCCATCGTGTTTCCAAACATCGTGCTATCAATTCGACAAACTCAATGTAAAATAACGTTTTCTGTAATCAATTGAAAACAAACGTTGAAAGGCATGTTCAAATCAATCGAATCAATAGAAAGCCGGCGGAGAAACATGATGGATCAATCTAACCTAATATAATTTAGGCAATTCAAATCACCATAGTTTCATGGCAGAATGTTGCGCCAGTTCGTCGCCACGATTCTGTACCTAATTCGTGCCCGCCATTTCCAAATATCTGACAACAGCAGTTTCAAATTCAAAACAAAACAGCAACAACTGTTCGGCCGCTTGTTCTTGAACTGTCCAACCGTGAAACAAGTTTTAGAACCACGTGGTGGTCAACCATCGATCAATATGCTTAGTTTGGTTATCATGCTTCCAGCTCTCTGCTCTTCCTCTAGATGTAAACCTGTCGATCGGGTAAATAGCAAATTAAAAAAGCCAAGCGCAGGGTCATAATTATAAGCCACTTTTCGACTGCCGCTTCCGGAAAGTGAAGTGCTTGGCTCGCGTTTGATGGGAGAACAATGGCTACAGAATTCGGCACCTTCGTACATTTTTCCCGCGCTTATTTATGAATGCTGCAATGGATCTGCCATTGTTGAAACTGGCGTGTCGGTCCGGCTGGAGGTTACTTTCTCGCTTCGGTAAACAAGAAAACACAGCTAGGGCCCCGATGCCGGGCGAAACTCGGAATGATTTTTGTATCTACTGACCGTTTGATTGCGGTGTGACTTCTGCGTAGTGCAATGGAGAATTCTATATTTTTTCTGAAGACATCACTTAAGGGTGTTCAGGATTAAATCTTCCTGAAGGAAAGGAGCTCTGTTGTGAACAGTAGGGCTTGTTCTGCGAATCACGTGACATGGCTTGCCACGATTGACATCGAAGTGTTGATTCCTGTAACACTTCCAGGCTAGAAATGTTAGCTCAAATGAACTGCGATCAGCCTTCCGAGCACATCTGAGCATATGTTTATCTCCTGAAGGGTTCGTTAGAGCGAGGACGACGAGGTGAATTTTGCAAGTCACGACACGTGATTCGCAGAGAAAGCCCCAGTGAACAGGGGGTGTTAAAATCCTTGACACCGCAGTTTATTGTAGGCTTTCGATAGAAGAGAAGAAGGAATCTCAGACCATTGAGAAGCAAAAGAACATAAATAGAATAGATAACGAAAATACAAGGTCCTAGATGGCTTCCTTGAGACACAGGCATATTAAGGCTAGAACATTGACCTCACTTTAGAGAAGCAGCTCGAAAAGATTCAGCGGAAATCAAATCTTCGTAACGACTACTAACAAGTAATGTTTCCGACCACCGAGCTCGATGCGGGTCCACGGAAGTTCCATATCATTCCAAGAATTGTCTTCGATTAGCATTCAAAGCCGGATTTTTAGTTTTAAAGTCAAGTAACACTCCTCCCCCTCAGGTTGACTGTTGAGGGGGCCATAACGATTGCAACGGTTGTACGTCTCGGTGGTCGAGTGGTTAGCGTGGTAAGACGGTAATCGCTGTTCCACTGATGGCATGGGTTCGATTCCCATCTCGGTACTGGGTATTAAATGTTAATCTTGAGTTGTCCATGTCATTTATTCAGTCTGTAAGCCTAAATCGGCTAAGACGGTGTGTTTTTTTTTTTTTTGTTATTGTTGTATAGAGTACGGTTGTTTAGTCATGTTACGGTAAACACGACGATGTCAAAGCAGGAGCATGAGGTAGCAAAAGGGTAGTCAATAAGACAAGAATCGACACCATGCAAATGGTGAACGGGAGTTGCCAGGCACGTGTTTGCTTCCACAATCGAGACTATTAGAGATGTCTTAGGAGAGAGTTAGCGAAATGAAAGGAGTGAAGCTACAGTTAACTCATCGTAAAACCGAAGATTTTTGTGAGAAGAGATACTGCATTGTCAAAAAAGAAGCTGAATTTTGAAACAAGTTGAGCACCACTGATTTTCAGTGTATTTTACACGGCTAACTCTCACCACAACACCCAAATCACAAAAACCAAAATCTTGTAGCAATTATTATTATTTACTAACACGACATTTTAAAAACTTAAGCTAGCTTACATAATAACAACTCACGGGCCCGTTTTTTTTCTACCATAACATCAAAACGCACAACAATCATATCACAGCTTGGACGGCACCGGTGTATTACAGCTTCCTTTCTTATTATTACAGTCGTATCCGGTTAACTGGCAACCCTGCCTGGCTGCACTGCTTTGACGGGCGTGCCGCAGCTGCCCGTAGCACCTCCAATGACTTCCGGATCGATCCGGCTGGCTCTCTACACGTCCGCAGCTTAATTTCGCAAAACCAAAATGGCGAAATCGAGTCCCGAAAAGCGTTTGGCTTAGCTCCCAAAAACGACTTGCCGATTGTTAATCTTGGCTTTACATAAACTCCTTTTTAGCACAGTAATTTAGCTACTTATTCGCTAGGGGTCGCTTTCTTCCTGCACTTCCGATTCCCAACCTCGGATGGGTGAATACCAGGGCAGTAGTTCCGTATGTGCCCTGTAAAGTCGAAAGTATCTAAACACCATTTGTTGGAGGGGATTTTCAGTTTGCTACACTCACTCTACTACCTGGTTTGCGTTGCTTCAAATGTTCTTTCCCGCTCTACTTCCTTCTTTCAGCATAACGCTAACCTCAACCTACGGTAAGAGGCGAGTTTTAGAATAAAAAAAAACTAAAGTCTGCTTCATTTAATATTGGAACAAATTCTTTTGCTCATTGTGGCGCTCCTAGTGGACGGATTTGGAAACTTTTTTCACCCACGTGTCGGGAAATTCATTACCTTTCACCATGTATTTATGTCATAACACCAAACGATAGCATTTTGTAAACAACCGCCATGGAAGCCGAACGGAGAGATCAAATTGTGCACAGTTTTCTTGAAAATCCATTGTTGTCGGCATCGAAGCTAGCTAAACAGCTTAAAATGCCCAGAAATACCGTATGGCGTGTTATCAAGCAGTACAAGGAAACATTGACGACGGCTCGGAAGCCGCATTCGAAGCGTCGGAGTGGAACTGTCGACCGGAAACTGCGTGGGAAAGTCATCAAGGCCGTCAAGAGGAATCCCAATCTTTCAGACCGCGATTTGGCCAATAAGTTCCAGGCCGCTCACAGTACGGTGCGACGAATTCGTCTCCGGGAAGGAATAAAGTCATTCCGAGCCAGCAAACAGCCAAATCGGACGCTGAAGCAGAACAATGTGGCCAGAATCCGTGCTCGAAAGCTGTACGACCAAGTGCTGACCAAGTTCGACGGATGTATTCTGATGGACGATGAGACCTACGTGAAGGCGGACTTTGGGCAAATCCCAGGTCAAAAATTTTATTTGGCGACGGCTCGGGGGGATGTACCTGCAAAATTTAAGTTCGTGTTTGCGGATAAATTCGCCCGCAAGTACATGATTTGGCAGGGGATATGCAGTTGTGGACAGAAAACCAAAGTCTTTTTCACTGACAAGACAATGACATCAGAAGTCTACAAAAAAGAGTGCCTACAGAAACGGATTCTGCCGTTTATTCGTGCCCACGACCGTCCAGTAATGTTTTGGCCGGACCTCGCAAGCTGCCATTACAGCAAAACGGTTATGGAATGGTACGCAACGAACGGGGTCAGCGTAATACCGAAGGACCTCAACCCCCCAAACTGCCCCCAGTTCCGGCCGATAGAGAAATACTGGGCAATCACGAAGCGGAGGCTTAAGGCAAATGGAAAACTTGTTAGGAACATGACTCAAATGAAGAACTGGTGGAATCAAATCGCCAAAACGGTGGACGAAAAGGGTGTGCGCCGCCTAATGTGCCGTATTACGGGAAAAGTACGAGAATTTCTTCGAAACAGCAATGAATAATTTTTTTAATTTTTTTTTTATGAAAGAGTAAAGAAAATGCTACATTTGTATGAAAAACAAATTATAATTCGTTAATAAATGACTGAACTACACGCAACTTTAAATGAATTCTCACTGCATTACCGTTGTTTTTGCTCACGGTGTTTCTTGTAGATGCAGGCTCGGTCGATTGCTGCGCCCTTAATCAGTTGTCTAGGAGCTGGAGGAATCTCAATTGGTTTATCTGGTCCAATTAAAGTGGTCGTCCAGTCTCATCTTTACACCAAGCAAATCCGGGATATCCTCCATGATCAATGGCTGCGGCTCCGGGAGACCAAATGATTGCACTTTTAATTCGCAATTTGAAGCGCGATGGCGAATCTCGCCGCCTAAGCTTTTTCTTACGCTGATTGCTTAAGTACGATGATGATTGTTGTTGTTTTTTTTTTCATGTGCGCGTTTGACAGCTACACTCCTAATTCTATACACTCATTATTTGGTATGTTTTTTTCACTCACATGGTAGGACTACACGCTCAAAACAAAATAGCTACACAAACATACATAATTCTAACGCTACAATTTCCTAGTCCTTATGGTTAATATTCGAAGCGCGTTGAATAGTGTTGTTAGTGAGCATCGAACGAAAATCACCGACTCGACGGATTTTTCAAAGTCAGGCGTGTTAGAGAAATGCGTGTAGCTCAACAAATAGCATCACTGTACAAGTGGTAGGAGCAACGGGAAGTACATTTGATCCAAACTTTCGATTCATGAATGCTCCAAGCAGTACAGTCACCAGTTCAAGAAGATCACCAGATTGCTTGGAGGAATATGTGGATACAGAGCAATTGGTAGAACATGCAATCTTTATTTGCCCCATATTCAGGCCAAACGTAGGCAGCTTACGTATTACTCTGCACGCTGGACACTACTATAGCTGATGAAATCTCACAGATCATGTGATACGGATCAGAAAAGAAGACGAACGAAGAGAAAGAGGTTTTCAGCAAAACTAGACAGCAAGACAACAGCGCTCAAACAACACCTATAAATAAATTACTATACGTATTTAGGTATGGCACCTCTATTCGAAACTAATGCGATCTAATCACTAATCACTAATCTTACTTCCATAGCCAGAACTTATGTCTGATCCCAAAGAATAATAAAAGATTTTTATTATTCTTCTTGTCTTTGTTCATGTTTTCCATTGTTTTAACATAAAAATATTAAAATAACCGAAAACATAAATTGGTTGGGCCTACCATGGAGCAGAAAACGCAGAGACATCTGGAACACAGGAACAGGAGAAACGTGGACCACCAGTACCATACGTTTCAAATGGGCAATCGTTGGAAGCATGCTAAGAAAAATGCTCCTTGATGAAGAAACTATACGTTATGTGAAGTAACTTAACGAATCTCTGGGACCATTCATCAAAGGCTGGAAATGATTAATTTTGTACACCGAAATCACAAAACCTAAGAATAGATTTATTTAGAAGACATTGATAAATTTAAAGATAAAAACACTAAGGTTTTTAACTGTTTCGGATTTCATAGTACAATCATTTCTGGTCATCGACCAAGGATATAGCGCCTTTACTCGCTCTTGAAAATAAAGAAGAGAAACGGAAAAGATTAGTGGAACATAAAACCTTCCGAGATCTGTTAGAAACTCGAAAGGTTCTTCAGTATTCGCCTTTTACCCTAGGATGAAAAGAGTGAGTTTTTGAAGCACAAAGAAAACCGATCAAGATGAACTTTTCACATAATATTAAAAATTTAACCAATATACAATACCATACCATACTTACAATTTTTTTAAAACATATGTTTACATACATACATGTATGTATGTATGTGTGCTATTTTAGATTTATATAATAATTTATATAATAAAATAGTTAGACATTTTTAACATCTTACCTCGTACCTGCTATTTGAAAAGCATACTTATATTGCTGTAATGAAAGGATACTTATCTTTATAGCATAAGAGCATTCGTAAAAACTTAAACGGCCCACAAATCAGCCCTAACCATTTTGCTGGTCGCAGCATGCCGAGGTTTCTATAGCGATCGCCCAAGCACATAACAAATTTTCTTTCACATCAACATGACATGGCCATCACTATTTTAAAACAGCCACTGATATTGATTGATTCGCAGCAAACTTTTCATTATCAGCACGTATAATAACCACCATCATCTTCTCATATAAACACATTTTCACTTGAAAAATTAGGAACAGATCTTAGGGTTTATTCATTAGCCAGTATGGCACTTTTTTCCTCACAGTAGCAGCTACTTCTTATGGCTTTTAATTATGATTTATAACCCACCAGCACTAGGGAAAATTGCTTTCACTATTTCACATTAAAACAGTATTCATTCGTTTGAAAGATAAGCTTTCAAATCTTTGAAAACTTTCATTTTCCGAACCGTACCGAATAATCTTTGCATTGAAACATACAAATAAGGGAGTTTTTCTCCGTAATCCCGGCTCCTAAGGAGATTGACAATACATCTGAACACTAGAAAAAAAAACAACTTTCCACGGCATTGTTGAAAAGCACAACTTTAACTTTTCTCGAAACATTGTTTTTTGACGATTTACTATGAGTTTCACTTGAAAAAACATTATTTTTCCGAAATCTTTAATCAGCACAGAAAAAAAACGCGTGTGTTCGAAACGAGTCACCGCCTACCCTATTCGAAACTAATGCGATCTTAGAACAAACTTGAGGTTAGATAAATCGTCTAACGTATTCATCTACGATCTTTTTTGTAGCAAGTTGAAGCTGTTATATAACTAGATATTGCCTAGTTATAACTAGATATTGCCTAGATATTTAATATGTACAAAATTTGGGAACAGTTCGACACGACCCGGTTTCCGGATTTCATTGAAAAAAACCCGGATATTGCCCTGATTTATTCATTTCATTTGGCATATCAAACAAAACATTAACAAATTGTGTTGTAAAATTGTTTATTTGCATGCCTTCGAAACGACATTATTGAGCACTGTCGATGAGTTTTGATGAAATTTTTTATCTCTTGATTTTTTAATGAGTATTTTCTGAGTTTTGTCAAAAACTTGCCCCCTTATTTGGACAAGGAGACTAATTTGCACCCTGATTTAAGGGAGCCTGTAATTCACTGCCACGGATGAGAGTATGCCAACGATGATGTGTCAGCGAAACTCCGAACACAGATGTCCAAGTTGGCAGAAGATTTGTTCCGGAAAACCGTTTATGTTTTCCGTTACCTCACACCGACTTGTCGCACCTATGAACGTTTACAACGGTACAAAAATCGGGTGTAAACTATTGTATGTGTTTCTGTTTAACTTCGATCATAAACGGGTGAAATGCTTAAAAATTGAGTATTGCGGATTGCGGATATCGACCAACTCAACTCCCTTAAAAGTTGTGTGATATCGATATCGAAAAAAGAAGTGGACATGAAATTCAAATGTTTATTCCGATAGCGGGTAAATTCAAATCCACGCGATCGCAAATAAGTCCAATTTCAAAAATGACGTGTTAGAAATGGACTAACTAACCAACAAATGACGACGATTGACCGCAAGAAAGACATTCAGTTCGCGCATGGCTGCGCTCCGGTTGTTTGGCCGAAAAGCGCAGACTGGAAAAGTTTAGAACTCGGCCAGCCGGGCTGGTAGCAGTTCAATGTTAAACAATTCGCTACATTTTCGTTTCGATCATGACATGTCGATGATGGCACGTGAAACTTATGGACTCATTGGCAGTTCGACGGTCGCCACACTATGCACAGGACGAAGATGCTAATGTTGGTCTAGCTTTCATGACGTTATAGATAATCTATTGCCTGGTGATCGTTATTCATTAGCTGACCCCAGGGTCTGAGAAATTCAAAAATGACCCCAAATCGACTCAGTCTAAGGGATCAATACCAGAATTCCGACTCATTTCTGACAAGTTTTCTGATTGTTTTTCCAACCATAAATCACAAATGTGCTTTTGACGTTGTTGCTGAATGAGTTTTCGACAGGTTTTCTGTATGTTTGTCTGACCACCAGTTCGGAATGTTTTTCTGAAAGTTTTTACGACAGTTTTCAGGCCGTTTTTCTGACCAGATTTCTGATCCGACTGTATTGCTAGATGAGTTTCCGACTGAAGGGCTGATTGAGATTCTCCGACAAAAATATCGAATATCGACAAAAAATCCGGCTCGAAGGACCATGTTCAAAATCACGCCTGATGGCATGGATCAATAGCATCAGATATTTCGGGGTAGAACAAACGCACTCACTCAATTTCATTAAACATTAACAAAGTGGACTGTATTATTTTACTTCGATAGACTTGGACTTGTTATATTACAACGATCGACCTTCCTGGCCATTCTGGCCTCTGACTTAGGCCCTATAGGTCTCCGACGGTGGTTGGTTGGAAAAAGAGACCGTGCCTTGTGCTGACTTTGGCTTACCGCCGTTAATACACGCAGCATCGCCATGTTGCTACTGAGTCGTGTTTTGCTTCAAGGTGGTTCATCATGACCCGTTCGTTCCAGAACAGTAATAGACTGCACAGTTCTAGCCGTTACATTAGTAAAAAAAATCATAATTCGCAATCAGTGAAAAAGCAACACATTCTGTAATCCATGACATGGAACCTCTATTCTGTGAGCCAAGAATACTTTTACTCCACACAATTTGGACCAATATGATAGGAAAAAAACTAAAACCAACAAAATGTTATGTTGTGCATTCAAACTCCTCATTTTCATTCATTTGTTTGTTTCCCCATCCCTTAACATATTTGAACAATTTAAAACATTTCCACCCAATCCGATGCCTCACGCGAACAGAGTCGCCCTTCGATCGGAAGAACACCGAAAGTAAAAGCTGCCGCCACCGACCACGAACGACCTTTCCAAATATTTGCATCGGTCGAGTTGGTTTTGATTGAAATCTCCATCTCTCGAACAACTGAACTGAACTGAACAGGTAGAACACCTGCTGACTGCTGAACGGCCAAGGCGCGGCGCGGCCTCCAGAGGAGCTGTCGTGGTATCCTTACTGACCTTATCTGGCCAAATGAGACTGTCCGCGGAGTCCGTTCAGTTCTAGCCGGTTACCTACCATCAGGTGACGGGAGATCGACCAAAACAAAATTGAAATAGGCAACAACCGAAAAACCGCGAGGGCGTCCGACGTCGTCGTTCGTCGGGCAGTCGTTGGCCTTTTGTTGACCAAAACACAGCTGAATTAAATCTCCTCCGTTACTGTTCCTTTCTAAATTTTTAGTTCTTGCTGCCCATCGTCCGCCATCGAAGTCATAAGTTAAAGGACCTTTGTGGTTGCTGAAAATGAGTTGAGCTGATATTGAACCTTATGACCGAATGGACCAAGTTCATCAACTCTTAGGGAAGGCGTTAATGGATTCAAATTGATAGCGTGTGAAGTCATTCATTTTTTTTTTTTATTCTTTTCTTATTATAAACTAAATAAATTATATCAAGAACTGTAAAAGCTGAATTGGTCACAAATTTTCAGGCAACTTACAGTTATTCAAATCCCCAAAAAGCTTGGATTCTTATCTACAATTTCCAAGAATGTTTTTTCGTAATCAGATATAAAGGGTGTTCGGATCAAAAAGAAGTTGAAAAAGAAAAACTAACTTCTCTGCGCTCCCCGAATTGCGGGTGATCACCTCATATCTCTTCATGAATTAATAAGCGGTATTGCAGAATTTTCAAACTTTGTAGGCTCCTGAAAATTCTCAGGAAAAAATCCTTGATAGCAACATCAGATCACAACAAATGAATGAGAAGGATAATGGAACGAACTCACCAATTGTTGAAGTAGCATGTGTGTTTCCTCTTGTAACGAATCATTCAAAGATGTCACGAGGTGAACGGAATCAACGGAGAATCGGGTCGGGCACAATAAAACTTTTTCCAGAAAAACATCACAATTTTACAATAAGAAACTAGTTAAACTTCAAAAATTTTATTTTTACCGCGACGGAACGAAAAAAAAACACGTGCGATACCAACAAACTAACGCCTACTTCTCTTAGGCGACATCCAAAAATTACGTAACGAAACTTCTTGCCATTTCAAAAATGTGTTTATAGAATTTGATTGATAACTCGAGAAAACGTCATTTTGGTGTCTATGTTAATTTGGTAGATTTTGGTATCCTGAATGTTTACTCAGATTTTGTTATGGCCTCTAATTTGGGTTATATACAGGGCGTTCCATAAGTTCAAATGCACATTAAAACCACGATAACTTGGAATTCTCTCGTCAGAATTTTTAAGTTTTTTATCGAAAGATAGACAATGTAAAACTGCTCAAACACACCAATTATTGTGGAATTTTTTTTACCTTAAACCATTATAACGAGCTTCAGAACATTCTGAAGTCTATCGAATGCGGCACGCTCCTCTGTTATGAAAATTTAGTTTCCTATACAAACGAAAATTATTTTGAATGAAGACAAAATAATTTCAGTATTTGTTTTTTCCTGACAACATGTATGATTCGAAGAATTAATGCAAAAAAGTAAGATTGAGAGGACTTAGAATCTTTTGTTTAAAGATTAAATATGCAAAAAACACATTTTTTATGCGTGAAACAGTCTGTAAAAATTGACACTTCATGCAAAAGGATTAAATAGCACAAAAATAACCAATGTAAACTTTTTACAAAGTTACACTAGCATATTTTTGATGTTTATCTTCTTTATACGATGTTGAATAACTCTATTCACCATCATTTTGACAAGCTTTTAGATGAAATTCCGTTGGCACGCAACTGTTTTTTCGACATACAGCATCAAAAACGAAGAAATAAGGTTTTGAATGAGACTAGTATTTATAGAAATTCTGTACTGGTTTATTGTTCACAACATCAATGATTACGAGAATTAAGCCAAAAATGTTACAGTTCATGAATTGTGAGCCATTCATTTTGTTTGAAAAATCAGTTAAATTTTCCTGCACTAATACTTGTGGCGTTAGAAGGCACCACATGAATGAAAACTTTAGGAAAATGAACTTTTCGGCACCACCGATAGTTGGTCTGATAGTAGTACAAAATCACTCTCGAAAATATTGGATGTATGGGCTACGCGCTAATACCACAACAAGAAGATCAAAAGTGTATTCGAACTTATTGAACACCCTGTAGAGTTTATAAGTTTGAAAATGAACCAGTGTTGCAAGTGAATTCAATCATTGGAAACTTAATTCATCAATCTACATGAAAGAGAAAAACTGGTTCTGAATTTTATTTAATTGAGGAAAAATATTTTGATAATGATGATGATTAATGATCTAAGAAAGTTAAATTCTACGGTTTTTTAAACTTGGTTAGATGTCATAACACAAAAAGGTTTGATTAAATTAAACCACATGGCTACAAATTTTTTGAAATGTTAAATTAATATTCGATGAAAAAATTTTGAAGTTTTAAATTCTTAATTTGGTTGGATATACTTAAAAAAAACATTCTAAATACAACTCATTTTTTGTGTCAAGATTTGAGTTTCATTACAGATGGTCTTCCGAGTTGCAACTGAAATTTTCAATTCAAAATTAGTATAAATTTTCCACGTTTTAAAATAAAATGTCTTAGACTTTGAGTGATTCATGACTAAATTCCGCCTGATGTAAGCGAATTTCCTGACATGTTTATAAACACTTATTTTGAAACACCTTTGAGGATCAAGTAACTTCCCATTACTACGGAAAATTCCTTTCTTGAACTGGAAATTTTACTTGTAAAAAATCTCCATGGGAGGAGGGTTAAATTCCTAAATTTTTTGGTTTCCAAGTTTCAAATTTATTCCCTGACTGAGTTAAAATTTGAGAAGAGAAGGCCATGATTCGTTGGCAGCGGACGCGTTTTATTTTCACTCCGTCGGGGAAATTTTTATCGTTTAATATTTTAGTGGTTAAATTGATTCAAAACTTGAAAAAAATGAAATATTGTACTCCCAAGTGTGTCAATCGTTGAAAGTGTTCGTCAGGAAAGTAAGTCACCCACGGCGAAGTAAAGGCTTTGAGCATCGTTTTCCTTAGGCGCTGTGTAGAGCGGGAATCCGTCAAGAGCTGACTGGAAAGTTGAATCGATCAACGACTATCAGGATTCAAAGATTATTTGGTGAGTTCGTTCCATAATAATTATTATACGTAAATTTAAAAGAATGAATGTTTTCTGCAGATCTCTTATGGAAATATACAAATTTTAAATACATTTGAGTATATCAGATTTTCAATAATAGTTAGCTGAAAAGAGGTTGTAGGGGAGATGGGGGCATAATGGCCACCTTAAGGAAAACGGTTATTTAACCATAGAAAATAGCTATAATATGGAGGTTACATTATTGTTTCGTGTTCAGACACTTGAAAAGCCTATTCCCTAACGGGCTGAAACGTGAAAAACTAGATGAAAACGTTAAAAAATGCATTTTAAAAATTTTTGCCAAAAGCTGAAAACCAGCCACTGTGGAGGCATAATGAGAACCCCCCCTGAGGCAGTATGAGCACCATTAATCAGAGCAAGATGTGCGTTTTTGCCGGGGAATCTAGCAGCGAATTCAATTCGTTGAAGTCAGATGAGTCGTAGATTCATCAAACAAAGCAATAACAAAATAATCTAGGTCTGTTTGTAGAATACAAACAATTCACGCACGCTCATACATTAAGTGCTTTGTTCGGAGGATGATGCTACTAGCCGTATAATGTAACAATAAAAAAATCGATCATGAATTGTGAATGGAAAAAAATCACCTCGAACAGAAATCTAACTCTAGTCTTTTGATTACCTCTCCGACACCTTACCAATAGGCTAAATTGTCGGATGAAAACTATTCAAGGTGTGGCGCTATAAATCAATTTTAATTCGCTGCTAGATTCTACGGCAGAAAATGCTCATTATGCCTCGATAATATGGT